>NC_134354.1:594211661-594511661 GCF_048569485.1 Anomaloglossus baeobatrachus | reverse complement strand
CTCCGTACAGGCGGCCGTTAGATCCGTGGGATCTAAACAAGGTCCTGGTTGCTCTCCAGAAGCCGCCCTTCGAGCCTCTGAGGGATGTGTCACTTTCTCGACTCTCACAGAAAGTGGCTTTTCTGGTAGCGGTCACGTCTCTTCGGAGAGTGTCCGAACTAGCGGCGCTGTCATCCAAGGCTCCTTTCCTGGTGTTCCACCAGGACAAGGTAGTGCTGCGCCCCATTCAGGAGTTTCTCCCTAAGGTGGTATCCTCTTTTCATCTTAATCAGGATATCTCCTTGCCTTCCTTTTATCCGCATGCAGTTCATCGGTATGAAAAGGATTTACATTTGTTGGATCTGGTGAGAGCACTCAGAATCTACATTTCCCGTACGGCGCCCCTGCGCCGCTCGGATGCACTCTTTGTCCTTGTCGCTGGTAAGCGCAAAGGGTCGCAGGCTTCCAAAGCCACCCTGGCTCGATGGATCAAAGAACCAATTCTTGAAGCCTACCGTTCTGCTGGGCTTCCGGTTCCATCAGGGCTGAAGGCCCATTCTACCAGAGCCGTGGGTGCGTCCTGGGCATTACGACACCAGGCTACGGCTCAACAGGTGTGCCAGGCAGCTACCTGGTCGAGTCTGCACACTTTCACCAAACATTATCAGGTGCATACCTATGCTTCGGCGGACGCCAGCCTAGGTAGAAGAGTCCTGCAGGCGGCAGTTGCCTCCCCGTAGGGGAGGGCTGTCTTTGCAGCTCTAACATGAGGTATTTCTTTACCCACCCAGGGACAGCTTTTGGACGTCCCAATCGTCTGGGTCTCCCAATGGAGCGCCGAAGAAGAAGGGAATTTTGTTACTTACCGTAAATTCCTTTTCTTCTAGCTCCTATTGGGAGACCCAGCACCCGCCCTGTTGTCCTTCGGGATTTTTGGTTGTTTTTCGGGTACACATGTTGTTCATGTTGAATGGTTTTCAGTTCTCCGACGTTACTTCGGAGTGAATTTGTTTAAACCAGTTATTGGCTTTCCTCCTTCTTGCTTTTGCACTAAAACTGGTGAGCCAGTGATCCCACTGGGGGTGTATAGCCAGAAGGGGAGGGGCCTTACACTTTTTAGTGTAATTGCTTTGTGTGGCCTCCGGAGGCAGTGCTATACACCAATCGTCTGGGTCTCCCAATAGGAGCTAGAAGAAAAGGAATTTACGGTAAGTAACAAAATTCCCTTCTTTCTCTATATCATGCTGCTCTCAGATTACACAGCAAAACATGATGATGGATTCCCTTTAAAGACATATAAAAAGTTTTACATTCCAGTTACGACATTCACTCAGAATCCACATGGCTGACAAATGAAAAGTAGACCACTTCATCCTGTGTCGTTCTGTAGCTGTCCTTTTTATGGTCCCTAGTTAATAACGTGTAATCCTCTACTTACAGAACAGAAGAAGCTGTCTTTCCCTTCACCGGAGACGCTCTCTGCTTCCAGATCCATGGTTAACTCTTGCACTGCCAGTCCTCTAATTGAAGGCTGCTCTCCCATCAGGAACGTGTTTCAGATGAAAGCGAAGTCCTGCAGAGAGACTGCGCAGCACCGGACGTCTCTCTTTCAGATTCCCATTACCATAGACCGTGTAGAGGAGGAGAAGGAGAACTCTCCCCCCGCTCGCCTGTCCTTACCTGAAGGCAGTATTGTGTTACAGCTACATAACATGGACACGTATTCTCCGGACGCTCGTGTCACGCACTCCGCAGATAACCTCTCTCCTAACCCGTGCTCCCAGCCGGTGATGGTGCAAGCTGCAGATGAGCTGAAAGACAATGATACTGTGGAAATGGTGGATCCTACGGAGAGTGAAGACTATCAGATTTGGGTTAAGGATGCGGCGGGGAATGATAACACCCCAATGACCAGTTTCATAACTGGTAATACGTTTAGTGTAGAGATGTCTCACATGTGCATGTCTCCTTTAGCGGAGAGCAGTGTGATCCCCTGTGACAACAGCAGCATTCAGGTAATGATCTCCATGCATGTGTCCTACAGCAACTCGTATGTCTGATCTCGCTGCCTGGGGTTCCCAGTCATACAGTTCATGTACCAAGCATCATTTATTATGACCGCTTTTGGTTTTGTGCTAAACTTTTTTTTTTCTCTTTACTGCAGAACAATACCATTTCTCTATACACAAAATATTAGCTGCCAATAAGTGTGGTGCTCTGTATGCAACTTTACACCCAAAAAATAGTGCATATATATCCTGCCCTCATGGTGTTGGCATATAGTGATATTGCTTTTAATTTAAGAATTCCTCCACTTTCATAAGAAAGACCATTACAGTGCAGGACTATGCAGAATAATCGTTTTCTAAATTGCTCTAGTAGCAGTTTTTGATACCCCACAGTACAGAGCGCAGCAGGGTCTGCACCATAGTCGTTTTTCCTTTTGAAAGCGGAGGTGTGCTCTAAAGTAATGGCTAGAAAGATCTCATCTTGTATATCTTTTATAACTCCTTGACGTTCCCGGTCAGATACCACTTTCTGCCTTGTTCAGCACATGCTCCAAAATTCAAGCTGGTTACATTGTAGATATTGATGGGCGCTGATTTGGATGCAGACCCTTTCCCATAACAATCGCAAGGAAAAGACAGCAAGTGTTACTAGACTAGTGGTGCAGAGTCCAGATAAACTTCAGAAATGATATAGGAAACCAGTTCATCATCCTCCCAAGAATCCTCAGCAGTTGAATGTGTCCCTGCAGAGTTGGGCACCCTTGTCATTTGTGATCTTAGGCCTCTTTCACACATCAGATTTTTTTTCCGTCAGTCACAATCCGTTTTGTGACTGATGTGACGAATCCATCGCAGATTGTGGTCCAAGTGAGTAACCCTAATATATGGGGCCAAATCTCACAATATCCTAGTTGTAAAGCAGATATAAGCCAACTTTCACGAAGGCCCCTTTCACACATCAGTTTTCTTGCATCAGTCGCAATCTGTCGAAATGTGAAATAAATGGATCAGTTTTTTTCCTCATTGACTTGTATTAGCGACGGATGGCCTCAAGTTTCATCATTCGTATGACGGATCCGTCAAAAATTGTCTGTGCGGCTGATGGACGTAACGTCCACAGCAATTTTTTTGTGAACGTCGAAAAAAAACGGACAGCAACGGATCAGTCAACGTCTGTCTTTTTTCTTTTTTTTAAGAATGTAAGCCTATGTGCGCAGGATCCGTTGCAATCCGTCAAATGACGGATTCCAGCGACGGACTCAGTCTTTAGTAACTAAGCATGCCCAGAACGGGTAAAAAACACTGTTAGGCTGGTACGACAGATGCGTTTTTTGTTTTTTTTTACAGGATCCGTTGCATCAGTTGGACTCAGTAATTTCCATTTTTAATCTCTTCTAGTTTGCTATAACTATATTGGAAATTTTAGTACTGTTAGATTTACTGTGAGAATCCATGTATATAGACTGTATCTAGTGTTCTTAATTCTCTTATGTGTTAATGTAAAGGTGGACAGTGGTTACACAACACAAACCTGTGGATCCAGTATCATGGATGGCATTGGCACAGATGGAGGCTACAAAGAAATTGATACACAAATATGTGAAAATCAGAATGGGTCTCGACTTCTGAAAACAAAGGTAGGTATGCCATTCAATACTGGCAATATTTTAAGGGAACCAATCACCAGGATTTTTTCATATAACCTAAAGCCAGTGCTGTACTGGCACTATCAGGCTGATTCTATACATACCTGTAGTGGTCAGCTCGGATGTTTAGGTTTTGAAACCCAAGAAAGTAAAGTTTATAAAATCGGCAGCTTCTTGAGTGACAGCAGCTGAGGATCAGATAATATCTCGGGGGTATGCATAGTTATTCCTTCCCCCTGTTAGAATTAACGTAAGTATTATACAAATTATTCCCTTTTCACTTGCAGGACCTGTGAGGTCATACCCATATGACCAGAAGCCACTGGTCACACTTTTTCCAGTCTTTGAGCTGTATGCTGTGGTCCTTCACTTGCATGATTTGTACATTGAGATTCTTTTCCACCTACCAGCTAGCACTATTAGTCATTGTATAGTTCATATTGCTGTTTGTCCAAAGTTCTGGCGTTTTTGTTACACAATAACCATGTTTGTTTTTCTCTAAGGACTTTTTGACATTGGACATTAAAGGACATAGACTACTAGATCCGGAGTCTCCAGAAGGTGACCGCCCTCTTCCTAAAGCTCACAAAATGCATCCTGCACTTCACTCTGGGACTTGGAAGCTGAGCAGCGACCGGCAGTATAACAGGTTACATAAGAATGGTACGTCTGGGCACTGCCGTATGACATGGAGTAATGCAGAATTACAATCCCGCTCATGTCTTTCTAATTTTTTCTTGTCTTGGTCTTTAGTACATCTCCAGAGTCCACAGCAGACCATGGATGAGAAGTCTCTATCACATTAGCAATACCTGTAACTATTTTACCTCCAAATGTGAAGAGGTGGTTTGTAACCACTAACTTAATGCCCTATTTATTAAAGCAATGCCTTTTATTTCTTTTCTGCTTTGATTAGTTAAAGCCCTAGCATTGGGTAATGTGATTAAAGTGTAACTAGCACTATATGAAAGTTTTAATGACAGGCGCTGTATAGAGCTGCTGATCGGTGGTGGTCCGGGGACTGAGACCCCCGACGATTGTCAAAATATCACTCTGAAGTTTGAAACTACCCACATGGAGCTATGTATGGCCTCAATAGTAAGTCTATGGGTCTACTGTACAATCACTCTTAGAGCTGTCTGTGGATCCATAGACTTACTATAGAACCCATAGACCTCTTATTGCACGCAGCTCATGCAGGAGCTGTAAACGTTAGAGAGGTCTTGTGACTGACTTGGGGGTCTACGAATCTGGACCACCACTGATTAGCAGCACAGTCCAGAGCCTGTCATGTATAAAAACTGTTATATAGTGGTCGTTACACTGTAAAGTCCTGTTGTCCGATTCCTATCTGCACACCCAGCCGCCAGTTTACATTTCCACATTGTACACATGCCCGTTATAGTGATGGTATTCACAGCTATATCTAAAAACCACTAGACGCGGCATTCTCCTGCTTCCTAGTAGGCGGCAATTGCTAATTTGACGCATTTCGGAATGATTGATGTGTACTCCCCTGTATACAATGCAAATAATGGCCATAATTACATTCAGTAAAATGCATTACAAATATCCATCAGACTGACGCACACTAATAACTGATGTGCAAATTCTATGAAATTAACCCTTGCTCATACCTTCTGTGCACACTGACAGCCTTGTGTAGATTGAATGCCCACTGCTTGTAATGTAAAAGAAATTGGTGACTTCACCTAAATGACAATTTAATGCATAGAGGCCCATTTTAAAGAAGTTTCAACAAAATTTTTGTTTCGCAATCCCTTTTAATTCTCTATATAATGGTGTGTAAGTATAATAAAATTACCTCTCGATCGCCATCTTCACCAGTTTCCAGCATAGCCCTGGTCCCATAAATACATTGTAAAAGCCACAGAGAGTAGTGTGCCCCGTAGAGTCAGAAGTGCGGTGACGTCACTGAGAAGAGGCGCTGGACTCCGGAGAAAGAGAGTGTAAATGAGTATATTAACACACTCGCTACACTACATGACCATATACACAGTTAAAAAAACATCCTAGGAGTGCTGCTTTAAGAAGGTGACTTGGGTCCACACCCAAACCCTTGTGTGATCTGGAAACTGGGGAAGACAGTGAACGATAAGTATACATTAACACACCATCACATAGATTATCGGGATGGATTATGGAATTTGTTGATACTTCTTATTTTAACAGACTCTGTCCCTAGGTCTCCCCATGCCAACTGCATACATTAGATAGATCCTGGATCTAATGATTTGTTGTACTTTTAAAAAAAAATCTTTTCTAAATGGTTGTATAATCCTGAAAGGTTGAGCTGGATTTCTAAAATGCTCAATTAAATAGAAGCCAGAAAAAGTTTAGCAAAGTACTATACAGCTATTCAAAATCCATGTCCGAATGGAAGTACAACAGCCTCACCAGGTTCTAAAATCTATGTAATGTATAGAGATTGTATTGTGATATCTGGTGATGGCTCTGCTTTAAAGTGGACTATTGTTAGACGCTATAAAAGATATTGGCCATAGAAAGGAGTCTCTCAAGCATATGATGAATGGGTTCATATAGGTGCTAGAACAGAGTATCATCTGTGCTTATTGAGCTGCCATCTCTTTTGTACTATGACTGACTAGTGACATTTTTTTAAATTTACGTGATAGTCCATTGTAGACCATCATTAAAGGGCTTTGCTGGTAGGTTTTTTGGTTTGTGTTTTTTTTTTCTTTTATTTTTGTATAAAAAAAATCCCAGTAACAGTAGAAATGGTAAACAATCCCCAGCCTCTAGCACCAATGCTGTGGCTCTCTGATGCTTTTTTTTCCTTCCTGTGCTGATGACCACCATCGTACTGCACATAGTAGCATCGCCCTGAGGCCACGGATTCCTTGCGGCCTTCATATATATGAACTGCAGGAAATGAAGCCGTGATGGTCAGGTGGCGCAGTAATGACCTAAACCTCATGCTTTAGAACTATTCTCAGCAATCTACAATGTAATAGTGGAAGCTGGGTTGTGATGGGGTTTCCTTGAAGGTCACTGACACTCTTGCCACAGTTTTCATGCGTGATGTACGTTGAACCACTTAGGAAAAAAATGTATCCTTCAAGTGTAATGTAGACATACCCATGTAGCAAGTTAGCATTTTACCAGTCCAGAAAGGTAAAATGTAGCATCTGAGGATTCACTACTTATCGGGCATCGAGCGTCCTGTTTTCAATCCACCATAGAAAATGATGTAATAATTAGATTCCTAAATCAGGACTTTTATGGACATCATTTCTGGCAAACTTTTAAGTTTATAAAAATTGTAATATCTATTCTGATTTGATGGAAATGTTCATGATTCCAGATCCAAGAGTATGGACTCATGGAGACATCTGGAGACTCCGTCTAAGCACGGACTCTCCGCGGGTCTCCTGATCTGACCTCGACAGCCTCATATATGCCTATGAGACTGTCCAGCTCCGGTCTGGAAACCCTTGGTCAGTCAGTGCTCGAATCGAGTTTCACACAAGTCTGCATGAGCCATAATAAAGATACTTGAAAGAATAGTACATTATGTAATGCTGCCAAAAAAGGTAAATAAGTTAAATGCTGCTAGACTTATGTGGAATTTGATATTTGAATCATTGATTGTTTTTTACTTCTTGGGGTTTTCTGGGACTTCAACCTATAGAAAATTTTAAAATTCTAATTTCCCATTCTCTCGTTGCAGAGGGTTTTATCATCACCGTGACACACATTATTCAATATTATGTAGTGCAATATAAATTTTTATTACTTTTTTTTCAGTTGCTTAATAGTCCCAGAAAACTCCTTTACTCTTTCTGTATTCTTTAGAAACAATTTGTATAAATGTATCTTGCTGCTTCCTTCAAGGGATTTTTGTCTTAACTATGTACATATTGTTTTAGGCATCACTGTAAACCATGTCTGGTTATCAATAATAAATGTTATTTTTATTTTGAATGGTTACTTTTCTTTGTCGTTTTTGTTCCATAATATATATTTTCACATATTTGTGTTTTAAAGCTGTTTCCCCATCTTCATAAATGGAGAATGTCTGTCTGATAAATGTGGTAAATGCAGTCTTACAAGAGGAACATGGCACAGCTAACACTGTTAATGGGTGCAATGGTAGGGTCCAGAGCCATGACCATGCACTCTCGGAGGCGATGCTTTTGTTCATGTTTCCGATGTCTAAGGTGGCCTATTAAAAAAATCTTTAGTGTGACATTTGCTGGAAGCAGCTAAAACATTGATTCCCCTCCACTGGAGATCAACTGACCCTCCTTTGAGGAATGGTTCACTGAGGTATTCTTGTCTCGTCATATGGAGATCTTAATGGCCCAGTCTCACAAGGAGCAATCTTCCGTGGCCACTAAATGGTTCCAGTGGGAGGCCTTCCTCTCCCCCTCGATGTGCCTGACTGTTCCGAGATAGGTTGTATCATGATGCGTGCTACTGTGCGCCCACGACCTTTGTAGTTTCTTATTCCGGCTTTAGGGGATTCCTGTGTTCAGAGCCTCAGTAATCTTCCCCCTCCACCACCTTTTTTTTTCTCTTGAGGGAGTATCTTTCCTTCTTTCTGTTTCCCACTTTCATTATCTCAAAGCTGGTTAATCTTACGCTTTTTCTTATGTATATGTATGCACTTAAGTACTTGTGCTCATGATGGTTCTGTATGTGCCTTGTTATTGAGTATCATTTGGTTATCTTTGAAAATCCATAAAAAATATATTAAACGCAAATACCATGCACTCCTAAGTGAACTGTAATACATTTATTCATTCTAAAATATTCAGTCCAGTAAATGAAATGAAGATGTTCTGGAGACATTATACAAAAATCATACATTAGTATAACAAATAATATACAAGAACAAAAACATCATGATGTAATTAAATATAATTTTTCTGTGTCAAAATTCGCACACAAAAATTGAATAGAAATAGACCTATAAATTTGAATGACATGATAAAGAGAAAATAAATCAAAGTCAGAAAAATAAAACCACAGAAATCAAGAGGACCAGAGAAGAATCCAGAAAAATGTAATATGACCATAAAGGATTAATATGATCCATTAATCAGTACATGAATACTACTGTGCTGTGTGTATATTATTTCTTATTCTAATGTATGATTTTTGTATATACTTCCCAATGTACTGAAGAAGGCCTAACTGACCGAAACGTCTTCATTTCATTTACTGGACTGATTTTTTTTTTTGGAATTAATAAATATATTACAGTTCACTTTGGACTGCATGGTTATTTAGCTTTAGTGCTGTAAATGCATGCAGTTTTGCAATTTTCTGTTTAAGGGAATTGTGCTATACTTTGACAACCCCTTCGCAATCACTATATTCCTTCATGTAAAATCAGACAATCAGTGGCTGCTTCACTCTCTTCCTTGGGACAAAACTGTAATCTGGAAAACAGGAGAGCTGCTGTGGCACAGATTCCCTCTGGATGTCAGTAGTATGTCCATGGGGCTAGTAGGTGTTCAAAGTTACAGCATATGAGCAGTACTGTGTAAAGTGGAGGAGTGGGGGTGTAGCGACTACTGGGCCCCATTTTGTTGCGTATTATCAGAGTTAGGCTGGAATCACACTTGCGAGTGTAATATCTGTCTGATTCTCATGCCTGAAAGTCGGACGATTCTTCTCACATTTCATCAGTATGCTGTCAGTGTGCAATCAGTTTTTACCCTCAGCAGCTGCTATTCATGTACGGTTATCTACAGGAGCATTTACAGTGTTCTCTGCTACCTGCGTGAAATGTATTGAGAAAAACTGATGTCACTAGGATGGTTTATGTGCCGTCCATGTGACAGCCATCTTTTTTTTTTTTTTTTTCTTTGTCGCTCCATTGGGAGACCCAGACAATTGGGTGTATAGCTTCTACCTCCGGAGGCCACACAAAGTATTACACTTTTAAAAAAGTGTAACCCCTCCCCTCTGCCTATACACCCTCCCGTGGATCATGGGCTCCTCAGTTTTATGCTTTGTGTGGAAGGAGGCACACATCCACTCATAGAAAAAAAAAAAAAGATTTCTCATACATAGTATGACGGATGGAAGAAAAGAGGTCCCCGGCATGCTCCCTTCTCACCCCACTATGTCGGCGGTGTTGTTAAGGTTGAGGTACCCATTGCGGGTACAAAGGCTGGAGCCACATGCCGTCTCCTTCACCATCCCTTATGCGGCTCTGGGAGAAGAGGGAGCCTCACCGGTCATTCACCTGCTGAGACCGTGCTCCATCCGCAGCCCCTGGTGGAACCTGCTGGACGGGAGCGTTTTCATCCCCAGGGACCGGGCCCTGCACCTTCAAGGTACTCTGTGTCCCCATGGGTGGGACGGTACGGGGAGAGAGGTAGCCTTTCTCCCCAGTAGCACCGTCCGTTGTTTTTTCATCGGACTTCCGCGCCGGCCGTGCCTGCTTGTCGGGCACGACCTTAAATTTAGTCCCCGGCTTCATCGCGGCCTAGTCGTGAAAAATCCCGCCCCCGGGCCTGCTTGTCAGGGGTAAGGGCGGGATTACCGACAGAGGGCTGGAGCATCTTTGCATGTCTCCCCTCCCCTCTCATTGACCACTATGGGGCCTCCAGATTCCCGCCTTTTGCTGGCGCCGCCCATGGCTCCACTCCCCCCTTGAGAGCTCCGGCGGCCATGTTTGGCATTCTGCCGGTGTATGCTGCAGCTGCACAGCTCTACAGCTCCGGGGGACCCACGACAGGGAATCTGGAGGACACCAGCGGTTGGTAAGCCACACCGGTCACCTGGTGCTGGTTCCCCTAGGGTGCCGTGATATGATAGGGTGTCCGTCTCCGTCACTTCCGCAGGAGTCTCTGCGCTCAGTGATTGCATCCATGGAACCCGGGGAGTTCCTTTGTTCGGTGGACATCCAGGATGCCTATCTTCATATCCCGATCTTCCCAGCTCATCCGAGATTCTTACGTTTCGTGATTCAGGATCAACACTTTCAATTCACAGCTCTCCCATTCGGGCTCTCAACGGCTCCCAGAGTCTTCACCAAGATAATGGCAACAGTCATGGCTATTCTTCGGACCCGGGGAATTCTAGCCATCCCGTACCTGGACGACATTTTAATCAAAGCTCCCTCGGCATCGGGGTGTCGCGAAAGCCTCAGCATCACCCTGGATACTCTAGCCCGTCTCTGCTGGTTGATCAACAGACCAAAGTGATCTCTGATCCCGGCACAACGCATCTCCTTCCTTGGCATGGTCTTCGACACCACGAAGGTTCTCCTGCCCGAGGACAAGCTCTCGGCTATTCTCAGGGGAATTTGGAAGCTCCAACGCGCTCCCCGTTGCTCTCTCCGGTATTGCATGAGCATTCTCGGGAAAATGGTGGCGTCAATGGAAGCTGTGCCCTACAGTCAATTCCATACACGTCCTCTTCAGGGTCTCCTTCTATCAAGATGGGACAAGTCCCTTCACTCCCTGGATCGCCCAGTCGTGCTCCCTCCACGAGTCAGAGAGTCACTGGAATGGTGGAAACTCTCTCCCCTCATCCTCCAAGGGAGATCATTTCTTCCCCCTCGATGGAAGGTCATTACGACAGACGCCAGTCTACTAGGCTGGGGAGCCACATTCCAAGACCTTACAGTTCAGGGTCGCTGGACCGAGCCGGAAACGAACCTTCCCATAAATATTCTGGAGCTCAGGTCAGTTCGATTGGCTCTCCTACACTGGGAGACCCTGCTCCTAGGACACCCAATTCGGGTACAGTCCGACAATGTAACAACTTTGGCCTACATAAACCACCAAGGCGGAACACGCAGCCGAGCGGCAATGAAGGAGGTGTCTCAGATCCTCGACTGGGCCGAACAGAACATTCCAGCGATCTCAGCGGTCCACATTCCGGGAGTGGACAATTGGGCCGCCGACTTCCTCAGCCGAGAAAGCTTCGACGCGGGAGAGTGGTCCCTCAATCCCAGCATCTTCCAGCAGATCTGTTCCAGGTGGGGGACCCCTGACGTGGATCTCCTGGCCTCCAGGTGGAACCACAAGGTGCCCCAGTTCGTGTCCAGAGCAAAAGATCCACTGGCGGTCGCAACGGATGCCCTAGCGATCCCCTGGTCGCAGTTCTCTCTGCCGTACCTCTTCCCTCCGCTTCCGCTCATCCCCAAATTAGTCAAGAAGATCAAATCGGAAGGAGTCCCGGTGATTCTCGTGGCCCCGGATTGGCCCCGTCGTCCATGGTATGCAGAACTCATGCACCTTCTCGCCGACGTCCCGTGGAGACTACCAGACGTTCCGGACCTTCTCACTCAGGGACCATTGCTCCACCAGAATTCAGTCGCTCAATTTGACGGCATGGCTGTTGAAGCCGCAGTACTAACTTCCTCGGGCTTCTCAGAAAGGGTCGTCCAAACAATGATTAGAGCACGGAAACCTTCCTCCTCCCGCATCTACCACCGTACGTGGAAGGCCTACTTCCGCTGGTGTGAAGCTAACCAGGTCGCAGCCATGACCTTCTCCTTACCAGTTCTGCTGTCTTTCCTGCAGTCTGGTCTGGATGCGGGGTTGGCACTCAGCTCTCTTAAGGGTCAGATGTCTGCTCTTTCAGAAGAGGATTGCCTCTCGCTCACAGGTTCTCACATTCATCCAAGGGGCCGCTCATTCAGTTCCCCCCCGTCCAGCCTTCAGTGGAGCCTTGGGACCTCAACTTAGTTCTGTCCGTTCCTCAGCATCCTCCCTTCGAACCTATTCAGGAGGTGTCTCTAATGTTCCTTTCTTGGAAGGTCGCCATCTTAGTTGCCATCACGTCAATCAGGCGGGTATCTGAACTAACGGCGCTTTCCTGCCGCTCCCCCTATCTCGTCTTCCACCAGGATAAGGTAGTCCTTCGGCTGGTACCGTCCTTTCTTCTCAAGTTGGTCTCCTCTTTCCACCTTAACGAAGACATTGTTCTTCCCTCCTTTTGCCCGAACCCGTCTCACCCTCGTGAGATTCTTCTCCACAAGCTGGACTTGGTCAGAGCCCTCCGCCTGTACATTTCCAGGACGTCTCATTTCAGAAGGTCGGATTCTCTATTTGTGCTTCCATCCAGTCCGCGCAGAGGCATCCCCGCTTCCAAGTCCTCCATTGCGTGATGGATCCGTTCTGCCGTACTAGAAGCCTACCGGGTAAGGGGCAGAGCGCGCCCACTCAGGATTACGGCCCATTCCACCAGGGCGGTGGGAGCCTCTTGGGTGGTCCGTCACCACGCTCCAGCGTTGCAGCTTTGCAAGGCTGCAACCTGGTCTTCGCTCCACACTTTCACGAAGTTCTACAGGGTTCACACTTTCACATCCTGTGAGGCGAGCCTCGGTAGTCGCGTTCTGCAGGCTGCAGTGGACCGAGGTCAGCTCTGAGAGTAACAATAGACCCACCCGTGGGACTGCTTTAGGACGTCCCATGGTCTCTGTGTCCCCCAATGAAGCGATAAAAAAAGTAGATTTTGGGTACTCACCGTAAAATCTTTCTTGGAGCCTTCATTGGGGGACACAGTACCCGCCCTTGTGTTGGATACATGTTACTGTTGAATGTTGATTCTAATGTTCACTTAAGATTGTTCGTTCTTTCTTTGTTGTCTCCTATTGCTTTCTCACTAACTGAGGAATGATTGCCAGTTGGTGGGTGTATACTGCATAGGAGGAGTTTACCTTTTTTTGCTTAGTGTCGCCTCCTAGTGGCAGCAGCATACAACCCATGGTCTCTGTGTCCCCCAATGAAGGCTCCAAGAAAGAGATTTTACGGTGAGTACCCAAAATCTACTTTTTGACACCACTGTATAAGGAAGAGATAAGACCTTGACTTCCTTGTGACTTATAGTCCTTTCCTTTTTAATGAGAAGCGTTATTAACCTAAACCCCCCCCCCCCCCCCAGTGAATTTTCGTTTTTAACTCCCCTTCCAAAAGCCATAAATTTTACATTTTCATCTGACTCCTCATTGGGGGACACAGGACCATGGGTGTTATACTGCTTATCCATAGGAGGACACTAAGTAGATACAAAGGACATTAGTTCCTCCTCTACAGTATACACCCCCTGGCCGAGCCAGGCAACCTCAGTTTTAGCTTAGTGTCTGTAGGAGGCTCATCTCTTCAAGACTTTTTATTTTAGGAGGGCGATGGTTTCCCCTAGGAACCGATCTCCCAACACCATCAACAGGCGGGAACGTGGAATGTCTCCTTCCCATGCTCCCTCCTGTGACGCTGGATCCTGGGCTGCATCTCACTGGACGACTGGTCACACAGGCATCGGTTTTCTAGAGCCCAGGGCAGATTAAAACTTCCTCAGTCCCTCTTGCAGGCTCTGAGTTGATACACTGCACCGGTGTGACCGGGCACAGCAGGCGTCAGTCTGCCATCTCCACTAGCCTAGACTGAGACAGTGCCAAGGTGAGATCCTGGCTATGAAATACACCTGATTACAGGGACTCCTGCAGAAACAATCCACCGGTGGCGGGGGAGGGCTCCCAGGGCTCAGAGCTGCAGCAACAAGGAACACAGGGTCATCGGCTGACTTGGGTGAGAGACACCCCTTTCTTCCCATACTCTGTTTCACTTGTATCTCTGCAGATCATTGCTCCCTCTCTTTGGATACTCCCTCCACAGGCAACATGTATAATTCAAAGGGTATTAAGAATTCTAAGGCTCATATAGTCTATTATTCAGCCTGCACTACCTGCCACGCTGAGCTACCATGAAAACACACCTCTTCTTTCTGTGAGTCCTGTACCCCTGTAGCCCCCCCAAGAACCCCCTGCCACCTCCGCTGCAACCGCTACCAGCCCAGAGCCTTGGGCTCCCAGCCCACCGGAATGGGCACCGTTTCTGTCCCAAATGATAGCGCACATGCCGATGTCAGCTGCTGGCCACTGCACATCTACTACAGAGTATACTGGGCAGTGAGGGAGGTGAGTAGAATGGGGATTTTTTTGCTGTTTTTTTTTTTATGAGCTAGAGACAGAACAGGGACTGTATATACCAGAAAATGGCTCAGGATAAGGACATATATACCAAGATGGGCCTAAGAAAGGGTCCTTATACACCAGGATGGGGATCATTTATATCAGGATGGGCCCAGGATAAGAACATATATATACCAAGATATGCCCAAGATAAGGCATAAATACCAGGATGGGACCAGCATGAGGACATATATACCAGGATGAGTACATATGTGATATATATGTGGTAAAGCCAGGGTGTTGACGGGTTCTGAATTGCCTTTATCTTAGGTGCAGGGCCCACCCTCCTTGGTTCTGAGAGCCTTGACCTGGGGCACTGAACACCAGCACACAAAATCCTAAGCCACCTCACACCACACCCTGCCAGTGTGTCGCCCCTGTGCCAGCAGCCAGGCTGCTCTGGTCCGGATCCGCGGTGGCTCTGTCGGGGACGGGTGCCGCCTCCGCTGCGGCAAAGGGGCTACTCGAGGGCGCTCGAATCTGGGATCATGTCTGGGGCTCGAGTGGTGACCGGACCCGGGGCTCGTGCAACCGCCCGTCCTCGCAAAAATGAAAAAAGGGGTATTTACAGGGGAATTAGTTTTTTGTCTGTACACCACCCGTGGGTTGCGGTGATGGGATGGTGGCACCGCCGCTGCCTCTTGAGGCCAGTGTCCGGGACCGATGGAGTCGGGCAGCAAGGTGTTATCCCCTCCACGGGTAGGGGAGGTGTTGTCCCGGGGGCCCAGATGTAGGTGGGGAGCCGTGCAGGGGCGCCGTCGGCAGGTTGGACCGGGTGACACCGCTGTACTCACGGTTAGAAATAATCCACACAGAGTCTGTACTGTAAACTAAGGCCGGAAGTCGGTTGCCATAGAAGTGGTGTGCTGGTCCTGCACATGGGTTAGCAAAGTAGGGACTAGAGATGAGCGAACCGGTCCCGGTTCGGCTCGAGGTCGGTTCGCCGAACGGAGGTCCGATTCGAGTTCGGCTCGTCGAACGTTCGACGAACCGAACTCTAACTGCATAGGAAACAATGGCAGGCAATCACAAACACATAAAAACACCTAGAAAACACCCTCAAAGGTGTCCAAAAGGTGACAAACAACTCACAACACAAACACATGGGAAAGTGACAAGGACATATACTCATGCGAAAACAAAACAGCTGGACAAGGAAAAAGAGGAGGACACACAGATATAGGCATGGCACGCCCTTCTAAAATAATGTAAAACACCGCAAGGTGACTCCAAGCGTAGTCTCCCTTTTTCTTCGGCGCTCCATTGGGAGACCCAGACGATTGGGTGTATAGCACTGCCTCCGGAGGCCACACAAAGCAATTACACTAAAAAGTGTAAGGCCCCTCCCCTTCTGGCTATACACCCCCAGTGGGATCACTGGCTCACCAGTTTTCTGCTTTGTGCGAAGGAGGTCAGACATCCACGCATAGCTCCACTGTTTAGTCAGCAGCAGCTGCTGACTATATCGGATGGAAGAAAAGAGAGCCCATATAGGGCCCCCAGCATGCTCCCTTCTCACCCCACTTGCGGTTTGTAAGGTTGAGGTACCCATTGCGGGTACGGAGGCGGGAGCCCACATGCTGTTTTCCTTCCCCATCCCCCTGAGGGGCTCTGAGGAAGTGGGATCTTACCGGCCTCCAAGCCCTGAGGCCGGGCTCCGTCCACAGACCCATTGAACCTGCTGGATAAGGAGCCGGGGTACCGTTCAGGGACAAGGCCCTGCAACATTCAGGTACTCTGTGTCCCCCTATGGACTGGCCGCGCACACTCCAGACTTGCTGGGTGTGCTAGTGCGCCGGGGACAGTAGCGCTGCGCGCTGGGGTTTGAGTCACTGCAGCTTAGCTGAGTGACTTTATGTGTTGGGAACTACCGCGCCGGCCGCTCCGGGAGCGGCGGCGCGGCTGGGACTTGTAGTGCGCCGGGGACTTAGCGCCGACCGTGCTTTTACGACGGCGGCGCTTATAAATCTAGTCCCCGGCTTTTGCGGCCTAGCTCCGCTTCGTTCCCGCCCCCTCCCTGTCAATCAGGGAAGGGGACAGGCGTTGTGCAATCGTCAGCGCCGAGGGCTGGAGCCTTATTTACATGCTCCAGCCCTCTCACTGGGCACAGTGGGACGCAGGTTTCCCGCTTTTTGTCTGAGCACACCCAGGGCCCGCCCCCCCCTCCACAGAGACGCCGGCAGCCATTCCTGCATGCAGTCTGGCTGGGGAACGGACACAGGCTCTGGGAGACCCAGACAAGGGATTTCTGGCGACCACACACCCGCGTTAAGCGGGCGGTAAGCAGCACATTCGTGCTGGCCCCACTAGTGCCACAGTGTTATTTGGTGTACTTTTTCCTGTACCAGATATATATATATTGCACTGTAAGGTCGCTTCTTGGCTGTATACCCCTATTGCTCTGAGGAGACGACAACATGTCATCTGCAAAACGCAAGGGTGCCAAGACACAGGCTGTGAACGCTGCTTGTGCCGCTGGTGGGGCTAATCTACCGGCAGGTTACAATGACCCCCATTGTGTGCAATGTTCGGTCCCTGTGCCACTTCGTCAGCCGGAGTCTATGGTGGTAGTGGCCCAGGCAGAGTTGCCGGTGAACCCTGTCCCGGTGACGGGGACAGAGTTTGCTGTTTTTGCTGACAGGATGTCTGTCACTATGACAAAAATCCTATAGACCTTGCAGGCCAGGCCAGTTACTCAGTCCATGGACACTGCTGCGGCAATGTTCCCCGGTCCCCCTCAGTTGGAGTTAATCAGTGCTTCAAGGGGGTCCCAGGCATCTCAGCCTGACTGCTCTGATTCAGATGACAGTCCCAGGCAGCCTAAGCGTGCTCGCTGGGAGAGACCCCCCACGTCATCACGCGGATCAGGGTCTCAGCGAGAAGAGTCTCTACATGATGAGACAGAGGAGGGTGATCAGGAGTCTAATCCTGAAACCGCTCTCACTCTGGATACTCCTGATGGTGACGCCATGGTAAATGACCTTATAGCGGCCATCAATAGACTGTTGGATATTTCTCCCCCAGCCCCTTCTGCAGAGGAGGCAGCTGCACAGCAGGAGAAGTTCCATTTCAGGTATCCCAAGCCTAAACTGAGTACTTTTCTGGACCACGCTGACTTCAGAGAATCAGTCCAGAAACACCATGCCTACCCAGATAAGCGTTTCTCCAAACGTCTTAAGGATACACGTTATCCCTTTCCCCCTGACGTGGTCAAACGCTGGACCCAGTGTCCAAAGGTGGATCCCCACATTTCCAGGCTTGCAGCTAGATCCATAGTTGCAGTGGAAGATGGGGCTTCACTTAAAGATGCCAATGACAGACAGATGGACCTTTGGTTAAAGTCTGTCTATGAAGCTATTGGCGCGTCGTTTGCTCCAGCATTCGCGGCCGTGTGGGCACTCCAAGCTATTTCAGCTGGCCTGGCACAGGTGGACTCTATCATATGTCCAGCAGTGCCGCGAGTAGCGTCCCTAACCTCGCAAATGTCTGCGTTTGCGACTTACGCTATCAACGCTGTCCTGGACTCTACAAGCCGTACCTCAATTGCGTCTGCCAACTCTGTTGTCTTGCGCAGAGCCTTGTGGTTAAAGGAATGGAAAGCGGATTCTGCTTCCAAAAAATGTTTAACCAGCTTGCCGCTATCTGTGGATAGACTGTTTGGTGAACAATTGGCTGAAATCATTAAGCAATCCAAGGGTAAGGACTCCTCCTTACCCCAGCCCAGATCAAGCAAACCTCAACAGAGGAAGTGGCAGTCGAGGTTTCGGTCCTTTCGAGGCTCCAGCAAGACCCAATTCTCCTCGTCCAAAGGGACTCAGAAGGAGCATAGGAGCTCAGATTCCTGGCGGGCTCAGTCACGCCCCAAGAAAGCAACCGGAGGAACCGCTTCCAAGGCGGCTGCCTCATGACTTTCGGCCTCAGCCCTCCGCATCCTCGGTCGGTGGCAGGCTCTCCCGCTTTTGCGACATTTGGCTGCCACAGGTCAAAGACCGGTGGGTAGCAGACATTTTGTCTCACGGGTACAGGATAGAATTCAGTTCTCATCCTCCGCCTCGGTTCTTCAGAACCTCCCCACATCCCGACCGAGCAGATGCCCTTCTGCAGGCGGTGTGCTCACTAAAAGCAGAAGGAGTGGTGATCCCTGTTCCTCTGCAGGAACAAGGGCAAGGTTTTTACTCCAATCTCTTCGTGGTTCCAAAAAAGGACGGCTCGTTCCGTCCTGTTCTGGACCTAAAGCTGCTCAACAAGCATGTGAACGCCAGGCGGTTCCGGATGGAATCCCTCCACTCTGTCATTGCCTCAATGTCTCAAGGAGATTTCCTTGCATCAATAGACATCAAAGATGCTTATCTCCACGTGCCGATTGCTACAGAGCACCAACGTTTTCTACGTTTCGTGATAGGAGACGACCATCTCCAGTTCGTAGCTCTGCCATTTGGTCTGGCGACAGCCCCACGGGTTTTCACCAAGGTCATGGCGGCAGTGGTAGCAGTCTTGCATTCTCAGGGACACTCGGTGATCCCTTACTTGGACGATCTACTTGTCAAAGCACCCTCTCAAGAGGCATGCCAACACAGCCTGAATGTTGCGCTGGAGACTCTCCAGACTTTCGGGTGGATCATCAACTTTTCAAAGTCAAACCTGGCACCGACTCAATCACTAACGTATCTTGGCATGGAGTTTCATACTCTCTCAGCGATAGTGAAGCTTCCGCTGGACAAGCAGCGGTCTCTACAGACAGGGGTGCAGTCTCTCCTTCAGGGTCAGTCGCACCCCTTAAGGCGCCTCATGCACTTCCTAGGGAAGATGGTGGCAGCAATGGAGGCAGTCCCGTTCGCGCAGTTTCATCTGCGTCCACTTCAATGGGACATTCTCCGCCAATGGGACGGGAAGACAACTTCCCTAGACAGGAAAGTCTCCCTTTCTCAGACGGCCAAGGATTCTCTGCTATGGTGGCTTCTTCCCACCTCATTATCGCAGGGAAGATCATTCCTGCCCCTATCCTGGGCAGTGGTCACGACAGACGCGAGTCTGTCAGGGTGGGGAGCAGTTTTTCTCCACCACAGGGCTCAAGGGACGTGGACTCAGCAGGAGTCCACCCTTCAGATCAATGTTCTGGAGATCAGGGCAGTGTATCTTGCCCTATTAGCCTTCCAGCAGTGGCTGGAAGGAAAGCAGATCCGAATTCAGTCGGACAACTCCACAGCGGTGGCATACATCAACCACCAAGGAGGGACACGCAGTCGGCAAGCCTTCCGGGAAGTCAGGCGGATTCTGATGTGGGTAGAGGAAAGAGCATCCACCATATCAGCAGTTCACATCCCGGGCGTAGAAAACTGGGAAGCAGACTTCCTCAGTCGCCAGGGCATGGACGCAGGGGAATGGTCCCTTCACCCGGACGTGTTTCAGGAAATCTGCCGCCGCTGGGGGGTGCCGGACGTCGACCTAATGGCGTCTCGGCACAACAACAAGGTCCCGACCTTCATAGCGCGGTCTCGCGATCAAAGAGCTCTGGCGGCAGACGCCTTAGTGCAAGATTGGTCGCAGTTCCGGCTCCCTTATGTGTTTCCACCTCTGGCACTCTTGCCCAGAGTGTTACGCAAGATCAGATCCGATTGCGGCCGCGTCATACTCGTCGCCCCAGACTGGCCGAGGAGGTCGTGGTACCCGGATCTGTGGCATCTCACGGTCGGCCAACCGTGGGCACTACCAGACCGTCCAGACTTACTGTCCCAAGGGCCGTTTTTCCATCGGAATTCTGCGGCCCTGAACCTGACTGTGTGGCCATTGAGTCCTGGATCCTAGCGTCTACAGGATTATCCCAAGGGGTCGTGGCCACAATGAGACATGCTAGGAAGTCCACTTCTGCTAAGATCTACCACAGAACGTGGAAGATTTTCTTATCCTGGTGCTCTGCACAAGGAGTATCTCCCTGGCCATTCTCGTTACCTGTCTTTCTTTCCTTCCTGCAATCTGGGTTGGAAAAGGGCTTGTCGCTCGGCTCCCTTAAAGGGCAAGTCTCGGCACTATCCGTGTTTTTTCAGAAGCGTCTAGCACGACTTTCTCAGGTGCGCACGTTCCTGGAGGGGGTTTGTCATATCGTACCTCCGTACAGGCGGCCGTTAGATCCGTGGGATCTAAACAAGGTCCTGGTTGCTCTCCAGAAGCCGCCCTTCGAGCCTCTGAGGGATGTGTCACTTTCTCGACTCTCACAGAAAGTGGCCTTTCTGGTAGCGGTCACGTCTCTTCGGAGAGTGTCCGAACTAGCAGCGCTGTCATCCAAGGCTCCTTTCCTGGTGTTCCACCAGGACAAGGTAGTGCTGCGCCCCATTCAGGAGTTTCTCCCTAAGGTGGTATCCTCTTTTCATCTTAATCAGGATATCTCCTTGCCTTCCTTTTATCCGCATGCAGTTCATCGGTATGAAAAGGATTTACATTTGTTGGATCTGGTGAGAGCACTCAGAATCTACATTTCCCGCACGGCGCCCCTGCGCTGCTCGGATGCACTCTTTGTCCTTGTCGCTGGTAAGCGCAAAGGGTCGCAGGCTTCCAAAGCCACCCTGGCTCGATGGATCAAAGAACCAATTCTTGAAGCCTACCGTTCTGCTGGGCTTCCGGTTCCATCAGGGCTGAAGGCCCATTCTACCAGAGCCGTGGGTGCGTCCTGGGCATTACGACACCAGGCTACGGCTCCACAGGTGTGCCAGGCAGCTACCTGGTCGAGTCTGCACACTTTCACCAAACATTATCAGGTGCATACCTATGCTTCGGCGGACGCCAGCCTAGGTAGAAGAGTCCTGCAGGCGGCAGTTGCCTCCCCGTAGGGGAGGGCTGTCTTTGCAGCTCTATCATGAGGTATTTCTTTACCCACCCAGGGACAGCTTTTGGACGTCCCAATCGTCTGGGTCTCCCAATGGAGCGCCGAAGAAGAAGGGAATTTTGTTACTTACCGTAAATTCCTTTTCTTCTAGCTCCTATTGGGAGACCCAGCACCCGCCCTGTTGTCCTTCGGGATTTTTGGTTGTTTTTCGGGTACACATGTTGTTCATGTTGAATGGTTTTCAGTTCTCCGACGTTACTTCGGAGTGAATTTGTTTAAACCAGTTATTGGCTTTCCTCCTTCTTGCTTTTGCACTAAAACTGGTGAGCCAGTGTTCCCATTGGGGGTGTATAGCCAGAAGGGGAGGGGCCTTACACTTTTTAGTGTAATTGCTTTGTGTGGCCTCCGGAGGCAGTGCTATACACCCAATCGTCTGGGTCTCCCAATAGGAGCTAGAAGAAAAGGAATTTACGGTAAGTAACAAAATTCCCTTCTTTTCCAAAAATTGGGCCCCACACACACCCACCCCTTCAGTGGCAGCAGTTGTGCCCCAGTTGTACAATTCACAGCTAGATTTGCATCAAGCACATTCAAAAATACGCCATTCTTATCCGTCCCCAGGATGACACCGGGGTAGGTAGCAAAGTCTTTCCTGATCCCAGCTCTGTTCATCTTGGCTTCTTTTAAAAACACAGCAAGCAAGGGTTACTCCAAGCGGAGTCTCCCTTTTTTCCAAAAATTGGGCCACACAGACACCCCATCAGTGGCAGCACTTGTGCCCTAGTTGTACACTTCGCAGCTAGATTTGCATCAAGCACATTCCAAATCCACAAGCATTTACTCTCCCCAGGATGACACAGGGGTAGTAAATTCCTTCTGGATCCATGACTTGTTCATTTTGATGAACGTCAGTCTGTCCACATTGTCACTGGACAGACGCGTGCGCTTATCTGTCAGCACACACCCAGCAGCACTGAAGACACGTTCAGAGACAACGCTGGCAGCTGGACACGACAAAATCTCCAAGGCGTAACTGGATAGCTCTGGCCATTTTTCTAGATTTGAAGCCCAAAAGGAGCAAGGCTCCATTTGCAAAGTCATGGCATCGATGTTCATTTGGAGATACTCCTGTATCATCCTCTCCAGCCGTTGACTATGTGTCAGACTTGTTGTCTCTGGTGGCCTTGCAAAGGAGGGTCTAAAAAAATTATGAAAAGATTCCATAAAATTGCTGTTACCAGCACCAGATACGGTCCTACTGGTACGGGTAGACTGTTGAAGATGACGAGACCGTCCCATGTTTGTCAAGTTACAACTGGGAGATTCCCTCCCTGCACCTGCACGGTTGTTTGGTGGAAAAGCCGATCTAAGATTGAGTAACAGCTTTTGCTGATACTCCTGCATACGTGCGTCCCTTTCTATGGCTGGAATTATGTCACAAAATTTGGACTTGTACCGGGGATCTAATAGTGTGGCAAGCCAGTAGTCATCATCACTTCTAATTTTGACAATACGAGGGTCATGTTGGAGGTAGTGCAACAAGAAGGCACTCATGTGTCTTGCGCAGCCATGCGGACCAAGTCCACGCTGTGTTTGTGGCATAGAGGTGCTAACCGTTCTTTCTTCCTCTGACATCTCCCCCCAACCTCTTTCAACTGAAATTTGACCAAGGTCTCCCTCATCTGCTGAGTCTTCCATGTCCATGGACAGTTCGTCCTCCATTTCTTCATGTTCTCCTGCACCTTCCTCAACATCTCGCCTGCTACCATGCGCCCTTGTTGATCCCTGTCCCCCATGGTCCCATGCCTGGCGCCTTGGTGATGAACGTCTGGACCTTGGTGATGTTGTTGTGTCTTGCGCATATGAATCCTCCTGTAGTTCATCCCCTTCCTGTTGTCCCACCCCCTGACTCCGAATAGTGTTTAGCGTGTGCTCCAGCATGTAAATGACTGGAATCGTCATGCTGATAATGGCATTGTCAGCGCTAAACATATTCGTCGCCATGTCGAAACTGTGCAGAAGGGTGCATAGGTCCTTGATCTGAGACCACTCCATCAGGGTGATCTGCCCCACCTCTGCATCTCGTTGGCCCAGGCTATACGTCATGACGTATTGCACCAGGGCTCGGCGGTGCTGCCACAGTCGCTGTAACATGTGGAGAGTTCAATTCCAGCGTGTCGCCACATCGCATTTCAGGCGATGAACCGGCAGGCCGAAAGACTTCTGGAGCGATGCAAGTCGCTCAGCTGCGGCGCTTGAACGGCGGAAGTGAGCAGACAGTTTTCGTGCCCTGTTCAGAAGGCCATCTGGCCGGGATATTGTGTTAAAAATTGCTGGACGACAAGGTTCAACACGTGAGCCATACAAGGTACGTGTGTCACCTTGCCCAGGCGAAGGGCCGCACCCAGGTTTGCAGCATTGTCGCACACTGCCTTACCAGGCTGCAGGTTGAGTGGAGACAACCATTTATTAAACTCGGACCGCAGAGCTGACCACAACTCCTCAGCTGTGTGACTCTTATTCCCAAGACATGTCAAGCTAAAGACCGCCTGATGCCGTTGCGCTCTGCTGCCAGCATAGTAATGAGGGGTGCGTGATTCCTTCTGCGCAGTGAGAACGCTGGTGGCCTGACCAGGCAGGCTTGGGGCGGAGGTGGAGGAGCCAGATGAGGTGGAGGATGCAGAAGCAGTGGCGGAACTTGGACAGACAGAGGATTGACACACAAGTCGTGGGGACGGCAAGACTTGTGCAGCAGACCCTTCACCATCTATCACCATAGTTACCCAGTGCCCAGTCAGCGACATGTAACGTCCCTGTCCATGCTTACTGGTCCAAGTATCGGTGGTGAAATGCACCCGTTGACACACAGTTTCTCAAGGAAGCGGTGATGTTGTGTGCGACATGCTGGTGTAGCGCGGGCACACCTTTCTTAGAGAAGTAGTGGCGACTAGGCATCTGGTACTGGGGCACAGCGACAGACATAAGGTCTCTAAAATCCTTTGTGTCCACTAGGCGGAAAGGCAGCATTTCGGTAGCCAACAGCTTACAGAGGGATAGTCAACCTCTTAGCTTTGTCATGGGTCGCAGGAAGTGGCCTTTTATTTGACCACATCTGAGGGACAGAGATCTGGCTGCTGTGTGGAGACGGTGTTGAGTAGGGTGTCCCTGGAAAAATGCAGGTTTGTGAGGAAAGTGCAGGCGTAGACATGATGTTGCCTTCATCCAACGTTGGTGCTATCGATGTCTGAGAGAGCTGTACACACTCACTTGTTTCCCCTTCCAAACCAACTGACGACCTACCAAGCAAACTGCCTGTTGCGGTTACAGTGGTGGAAGTTGTGGGTGGAAAAACAGGTGTGACAACTGTCCCCACAGTCCTAGAAGATGACGAGCGCGCGGATGCGCTGGAAGGGGCAGGCGGTGGATGGTTCGCTCCGCTAGGCCGCATTGCAGCACGGTGAGCTTCCCACCGGGCCATATGATATTTATTCATGTGACGATTCATGGAAGAAGTTGTCAAACTGCTGAGGTTTTGACCTCTACTAAGAGAACCATGACAAATTTTACAGATCACATAATTTGGGCGATCTTTATGTCAAAAAAGGACCAGGCTAGGCAAGGCTTAGAGGCCATGCGACCTGTTGATCCACCCCGAATAATGCTCAGAGGCAGAGTGGTGGCTGAGGATGCAGTTGTAGACGTGCTACCAGTACTCCGACTGTGTCCAGGAAGGCGCAAGGTAACTTCGTCATCAGTTGCATCCTCCTCCACCACCTCTGTTGACCTCCTCGAGTGCCTGACTGTGGGTTGACAGTAGGTGGGATCTAGAACTTCATCATCAATTGTTGTGTTTGCACTCCCCTCCCCCTCAGACCGAGCCTCTTCTTGCCCTGACCGAATATTTAAGTTGTCATCCCAATCTGGTATCTGCGTCTCATCTTCATCAGTATGTTCCTCATTGTCTATAACCACAGGTGTTAGTTTGTGACAAAGGGTCAACATTATGCTCAGAAACTTGGTCCTCACGGCCTGAATCAGAGTCACAAAGGTTCTGGGCATCACTGCAGACCATTTCCTGTTCTGTACTCACTGTAGCTTGGGAGCAGACCTCTGATTCCCAGGCTATAGTGTGACTGAACAGCTCTGCAGACTCAGCCATCTCAGTTCCACCATACTGTGCAGGGCTGATGGAGAATTCAGAGCTGGGAGAAAGCAAGTTTGATTGGGATGACAACTCAGAGGACTGATGTTTTTTGGATGCAGTACTTGAAGTGGCTGAGAGGGCACTTGTTGGACCACTTGAGATCCATTCAAGCATTTTCCTTTTTTGGCCATCATCTACCTTTTGTTCCTGTTGTTCGTGTCCGTAAAAAAGGGAGCACATCGGATTGTCCACGGTAAGTAGTAGACATCTTACTTTTGCTGGTAGATGGTCTATCTTCAGCAGATGATAATGGAGCTTTGCCACCTTCCCCACGGACAAAACCTTTTTTGCCTTTTCCACCACGCCTCTTCCCCTTTCCACCAGCATCTGTCATTTTGCCACTCATGTTGATTGCGACAAGATTGTGCACTGAAAATGTGGTAGTAAAAATTGAGAGGTGGTGTAGATTGCAGTGGTGGTCTAGCTTTATTAACAGCAGAATAATAAAGAATAAATATCCCTGACAATGCAACTACGGCCCTTAAACTGGCAGCAAAAATTGCTAGTATAATGGCTTAGTTATCATGAGTTGGAGTGTGCAATGCAGGCAGAGGTGCTGCAAATGTCTTTGCACTAGTGGGACTATAGCAAAGTCCAATAGCCACGTTTAGGATGCCACTAGGTACACTGAGTGTTTGCTAGTATAATGGCTTAGTTATAATGAGTTGGAGTGTGCAGAGGACAGGAGGGTACAGTGCCAGGATTGTGGGGCTCTGGGTAGAGGAAAGGAAGCTTGCCTTTCTATTCCCTCCTAATGGGGAAATGCAGCGACGAAATCCCTGACCTTAGCTACACAGACGCTGTCGCTGTTTTCAGGACCTGTCACCTATGGCTCTGACCCTGCCGGTACGAGCCCTTAAAAGGACTGATGGAAAGTGCTATCCCTATGCTTTCCAGCGCTGTGTATGGAGCGCATACAGCTGTATCAGCGATAGGACTCAGGACGGAGCTGCGCCAGTGATGTCTGACACCAAGGACGCAGAAGAGATAATGGCGTACTGGAGGAAAATGTCCGTTTTTATAATGCAGGGACATGTGACATGGACATCCTATCACACATGCCGTTGCTTCTCTGGCTAAAAGTCCACTTAGCTGTGTGTGTGTCTGGGATTGGCTGACATGCTGGCCCGCCCCACAAGACGCGCGCGCTTAGGGAAGGAAGACAAGGGAAAAAAAAATGGCGATCGCCATTATACAAACAGCAGTGATCTGAAGGCGCTGTTCACGCACACTATACACTGAAATGTCATAATAGTGTGAGTCACAGAGTGACTTACACTATTACAGCGGAAAGCCAGCTAGGAATTGGCTGTTTTTTTGCTGCTAGAACCGTTCTCGAACGTTTCTAGAACTATCGAGCTTTTGCAAAAAGCTAGAGTTCTAGTTCGATCTAGAACAGGCCCCAAAATCACTCGAGCCTAGAACTGGAGAACCGCGAACCGCGCTCAACTCTAGTAGGGACCCTTCCTCCTGCACTTGTGTCTTGCTGTGTGTTGATTAAACCCACTTGAAACTGGAGAAATGCGATCCCCTGCAGCTTTGTACGCAGAGGGAGCCGTTGCCCACAAACTCTGACCCGTGGGATTTTAATGGGTTCTTGGCGGACACCCTATCCCTTGCGTTGGGCTGCCGGTTTTCTCTATCTGGGCTTCTCTCTTCGGGAACAAGGCCTGGTACCTTGTCCTGCCGGTCAATTAATAAGGGGCTTGAAGCTTGCCTCGTCCTAGGGTCCAGGTACCCCGCCTGTCCATGGCGTCCGGACTGAATTACCGTTGTCGGTAGCGGCGGGCTACAACCCTGCCCCGGTCCTCTTCAGGTCTCCCGCAACCGGATCTCCATCGCCTGTGGTCCTACACTGCCGTCTGCCACCTAGTCGGTTCTCCCATGGTCCAAGGGCTCTAACCCTGACCACCCTGCACTTCAGCTCCACTGTCAGACTCCTCACTGTTTTGACTCTGTCTGACTGACTCCAACTCCAGACTTCACCGATCTCCGCATTGAACTCTGCACTGAACTCTCTGGTTCCCACCCCTTGTCACCTTAGGACCCCCAGGTGGGCGTTCCCATCCACCTGGTTCCGCCCACTGGTGTATCCTGGCTGTCATGGGGGGGGGGCGACTTGGATTTGTGGCTGGTGTTCCTGTGCGTGATATGTGGTGGTTTTGCCAGGACGTCACAGCTCGAAGGGTCTCCGGCCCGGGGGGTCGTGCGGCCACTCAAATGAAGGGGGTATTTACAGGGGATTGTGTTAAAGCTCGTGACGCCACCCGTGGTATGTGGTAATTTGGAGTACCACTGCTGCAGTTGGGAGTACCCGGGGTGATGGAATGGGGCAGCCAGGTGTTGGGACCCTCCACAGGTAGGGGGGATACCCCGGGACTCGGTGATGGTGAGGGGGAGTGCCGTTGGGTACGAAGGTGTCACTTGAGTACTCACTCAGTCCATAAAGCTGACACTGACAACTGGATAAACCAAAGTTCTAGATACAGCTGCCGCTTAGGGGAGCTCGTTCGGGTCCCGTCCCTGATGGTGCTGCCTGGTGATCCGAGACCTGCCTCCTGGCACTAAGATTACTTCTCTGTTGGTCCCGGTAGTATGGAACTTGCCGGGTCCCGCTCCCCACTATGGCTAAGTGTAGGAGCTTCCTCTCAGGGTTCATGATTGGGATTTCCTGGACCGTTTATGTGGAAAGTCCTATCCCCCTCGTTGCGCTAGTACCCCGATTTTGGAGCGGGTGGAGAGCGGATCTTAAAGACTCCGTTCTCGTTGGGTCAATTGTCAGGTTGCCTGAAGCTGCTCCCTGGCCTAGGGTCCACGTACCTCGTCGTGCCCTGGTCCCAGCCCAGTGATGGTGCAAGGCCGCCGGCTGTCCTCAACAGTTCCGTGCCCCTTGCCACGATCCCCTTTGACAGGGGGTCCAGCTCCTCTAGGCCCAGAACACCGTCTGCCACCTAGATCTACTTAGGAGCCCTGCTCCTGACCTCTTCTCTCCTTCACTTCCAAACTACAACTTCCTTGTTCCTGACACTCCTGACCTCCCCTAACCAACCCCCCTAGTGGTCAACCCTATTCCACTCAGGCCGTCCACTGGTGTGTCTGGTGGGTGTGGGTGCAGAGTGTACCTAGGATTTTCATTAGCTGATGTTGGCAACACCATACAGTTGGGGACCCATAACCAAGAAGGAGGTGGATATTTCACGGGAGGGCAGATTGTGCAATACCCTGTGACGACCTGATAGTCCAGGGGCGTCACACCAGCACACCAGTGGGTAGGACCAGTTGGGAACGGGCCTGCCCAATTAGGGGCTAGACGGGATGGTGGGAGGGATATAGTAAACAGTTCAGGAAGTAGCAGGGAGTTAAGTGGTGACTCAAGAGGAGAGATCACAGGGAGTTGGAGCTCCCAGGGAGGGGTTGTAGCCCCTAGAAGACAGCTAGGTGGTCCGGGACCACAGGAGTCAGAGACCTGGTCGCGGTGGACTGGATTGGTGGTCCAGTAACCGGTCCAAGACTGAGCACGGCAGGGTACATGGACCCTAGGTCTGGATGAAGCTATATGCAACCCAGCAATTAGCCTGTAGCGAGTAGAGTCTTCATGTTCTACTCCCATGCACCCAGAGATTGGCAGCGTCAGCACACCGAGGGGGATAGGCTTCCCAAATAACGGCCAGATAATTCCAAGAGCCTGCAGCCAAGGGCAGTACTCCACATAAGTGGGGAGCGGGACCTGGATGGTTTCAAGCCTAAGGATCAACAATTAATTTGTGCACGGACGAGGGCCTTGGGATCACCCAACAGGGCCATAGGAAGAGGCATACCCGGACGGATTCTCCCAGGAGGCAGCGGCACCCAGAGACTTGGTTTAACATCTGTGCCTGTGAATTCTTTTCGCCTGCTTGCTACTACTATGGTGATCTGAGTGAGTACCCTGCAGCCCCGACCCTCCTGCCTGTCCTGCGACCCACACAGCGCTCCCCAGCATCATCCTCCCAAGTCCCGGGGCCTCCCTACCTGTGGAGGGAATCACCATCAGCCCTGGGTACTCCCAATGGCAGCGGTAGTACAGTGGCAGTACTCCCCGTTACCGCAACTCACAGGTTGGCGTCACGAACTTTCCTCCTATATATATCCCCTTTTTATTCTGGAGTGTCCACTAGGCCCCCGGGTCCTTGTCCCTCGAGCTACGATTATCCCCGGATTCGAGCAGGCCGAGCACTCAGGGGCGGTACACATATATACTAGAATGGGCCCAGTGTGAGAACGTATATACCAGGACGGGCCCAGGATAATGCATACATATCAGAATATGCCCAGGATTAGGACATATTATACCAGGATGGGTACATACACCACAGTTCAAAAGTTTGAGGTCACCCAGACAATTTGGTATTTTCCATGAAAAATCATACTTTTTTTTATCAAATGAGTTGCATAATGAATAGAAAATATAGTCCAGACATTGACGAGGTTAGAAATAATGATTTTTACTTGAAATAATAATTTTCTCCTTAAAACTTTGCTTTCATCAAAGAATGCTCCCTTTACAGCAATTACAGCTTTGCAGACTTTTGGCATTCTAGCTGTTAATTTGCTAAGGTAATCTGGAGATATTTCAGCCCATGCTTCCCCCCCCCCTCCCACAAGTTGGATTGGCTTGATGGGCACTTTTTGCACACCATACGGTCAAGCTGCTCCCACAACAGCTCAATAGGGTTGAGATCTGGTGACTGGGATGGCCACTCCATTACAGATAGAATACCAGCTGCCTGCTTCTTCCCTAAGTAGTCCATGCATAATTTGGAGGTGTGCTTTGGGTCATTGTCCTGTTGAAGAATGAAATTGGCTCCAATCATCCGCTTTCCACAGGGTATGGCATGGCGTTACAAAATGGAGTGATAGCCTTCCTTATTCAAAATCCCTTTTACCTTGTACAAATCTCCCACTTTACCAGCACCAAAGCAACCCCAGACCATCACATTACCTCCATCATGCTTGACAGATAGCATCAGGCACTCTTCCAGCATCTTTTCAATTGTTCTGCATCTCATAAATGTTCTATGTAATCCAAATACATCAAACTTCAATTTGTCTGTCCATAACATTTTTTTCCAATCTTCCTCTGACCAATGTCTGTGTTCTTTTGCCCATATTAATCTTTTCCTTTTATTAGCCAGTTTCAGATATGGCTTTTTCTTTGCCACTCTGCCCTGAAGGCCAGCATCCCGGAGTCGCCTCTTTACTGTAGACGTTGACACTGGCGTTTTTGCGGGTACTATTTTATGAAGCTGCCAGTTGAGGATCTGTGAGGCATTGTGCCGCCCCTGCAGCTGTCGAACTGCTCGGATCCAGGGTTTGCTGTGGCTCAAGGGTCTCTGGACCCGGGGGCTTGCGGCCACTCAAATGTAAAGGGGGCATTTACAGGGGATAAGAGTTTATGACGCCATCCGTGGTTCGCGGTAAGGGCAGTACCGCCGCTGTCAATGGGAGTTGGAGTGGGGGCAGCCAGATGAGCGAGGTGCGGATTGGAAGCAGGGGAGGACCATGTACTCACTCAGGCAGTGTTGGTGATGATGCGGCCGCAAAGCAGACTCTGACAACAAGGTGAACCATGTCTCTGGGTGCCGCTGCTCTCTTGGGGAAGCCCGTCCGGGTATCCATCTCCTATAGTACTGCCGGGTGTTCCGGAGCCTGCCTCTATGCACAAATTTGAAGTGTTCTGGTGGCCCGTTGGCATAAAACTGTCCGGGCCTCGCTCCCTACTGTTTGTAGTGGAGCTGTGTTCTCAAGGGCTCACGCTTGGGATTTCAGTGGGCTGCTTGGGTTGGAAAGCCCTATCTCCCTCGTTGCACTAGTGCCCCTGATCTCTGAGCTTCTTGGGGACAGTCCATAAAGTCATTATCCTCCGCAGGTTAATTGCTGGGTTTGCTTGAAGCTACTCCCCATCCTAAGGTCCAGTACCCCGACATGCTTTTGGTCCCAGACCGGTTATTAGACTCATATGCCTCCTGTCCTCCAAGACCGGGTCCAGGCACGCAGCCTCAATAACCTGCGACCGGGTCTCCGACTCCTCCGGTCCCAGACCACCGTCTGTGGCCCAACCTGCAACTCCCACACGCTCCCCTAGCTCCTCACCATTCGAGGGCTACACTCAACTCCTGCTTCCTCTCCCTTTGTTCCCCCTGAGCCGACTCCTCTACTCTACTCCCTCCCACCAGTCTACCTGACACCTAGGTGGGCGGCCCTATTCCAGCTTAGCAGCCCACTGGTTTGTCTGGCAGTGAGTGGTGTGAGGTGTGGTTGGGATTTGGATGCTGATAGAGGCAGTACCATAGTATCATAATATATATATTTTATCCAGTGTGAGCAGATGCAGTGTGCGCAGTGCCTGGAGTAATAATAGCAGTATGCCGCCTTCTTCTCTCTTCTCTGTGGCGTTTATAGAATAAAAAATTACTTAATCAATACTGCGCTCCTCCAGGTGACCGCTGGCGAGACGTCATTGAGACGCACGGGGCTTGTCACACTACTCAACACAGAACAGATCTGATGGACCCTATCCAACATCTGAGAAAGGAGCTCCAGATTCCATCCTGACATGTTATCTGACCCTGGGAAAGCTGGGTGACTGCCGATATGACCGCAGTTACAGTAACAGCCACTCCTTGTGCAGTAATTTATGCTAACATACACCACAATTATCATGATTTTTCACATATAAATATAATAATCCAGGCCCAAACAACATATGCCGTTATCTACAATGAGACATATATCACACAAGGATTGTTTTGTTTTTTTGTTGTTTTTTTTTAAACCTAGTTGGATCCACTCATCCCGGATATTTGTGCATGTGAGTGAGGTTTTTATTTTTTTTTAATTTTGTTTATTTTCTTCGATTGTTTTTTTTTTTGTTTTGTTTTTAAACCCAGTTGCATTCACTGATCCCAGGTGATGTTTTTATTTTATTATTTTTAAATTTTCTGTTTATTTTCTTTGTTTGTATTTTGTTGTTTTTTTATTTTTCTTCTCTTTTCTTTAAACCTGGGTTGCATTCACTGATCTGTTTTTTGCTCCCCTTCTTCCGAGAGCCGTAACTTTTTTTTATTTTTCCGTCAATCTTGCCATATGAGGGCTTGTTTTTTGCGGGACAAGTTGTACGTTTAAATGAAACCATACGTTTTACTATATGGTGTACTGGAAAACAGCAAAAAAATTCCAAATGCGGAAAAATTGCAAAAAAAGTGTGATGGCACAATAGTTTTTGGGATGTTTTATTCACGGTGTTCACTATATGGTAAAACGGATGTGTGGGTATGATGCCTGAGGTCGGTGCGAGTTTGTAGACACCAAACATGTATAGGTTTACTTGTATCTAAGGGGTTAAAAAAAATTCACAAGTTTGTCCAATAAAAGTGGCGCACGTTTTGCGCCATTTTCCAAAACGCGTAGCGTTCTTATTTTTTGGGATCTATGGCTCGGTGATGGCTTATTTTTTGCGTCTCGAGCTGACGTTTCTAATGGTACCATTTTTGCGCAGATGCTACATTTTGATCGCTTGTTATTGCATTTTGCGTAAAACTTGTGGCGACCAAAAAACGTAATTTTGGCGTTTGGAATTTTTTTTGCCACCTACGCCGTTTACCAATCAGATTAATTTATTTTATATTTTGATCGGGCATTTCTGAATGCGGCGATACCAAATATGTGTATATTTATTTATTTTTTTAACCCTTTAATTTTCAATGTGAGCAAGGATGGTTGACCTTAGGGAGATCAACATCCACCACTGCGGAGACACCATCATGTGTTTCTCAACGCAGTGATTCTAGAGCAATGCCCCCTGGGAAATATTCAAAGCAAGAAGGCCTGCGGAGACACCATCACATGTTTCTCAACGCTGGCAGGAAACTAGCCAGGTCTTTCACCGGGAAGGAACAACCACGGGAAGGGCAGTCTCCAGTCAAGGAGACCACCTATGCCAAACATGGTATCCATCCACAGACAGCCGTTTCGGGGTATTTGCCCCTCATCAGTGTGGAGTAGGAATCTGGCTAGTGGGACATTGCCTAGTAAAAGACTATGTGAGCAAGGATGGTTGACCTTAGGGAGATCAACATCCACCACTGCGGAGACACCATCATGTGTTTCTCAACGCAGTGATTCTAGAGCAATGCCCCCTGGGAAACTTTACTAGGCAATGTCCCACTAGCCAGATTCCTACTCCACACTGATGAGGGGCAAATACCCCGAAACGGCTGTCTGTGGATGGATACCATGTTTGGCATAGGTGGTCTCCTTGACTGGAGACTGCCCTTCCCGTGGTTGTTCCTTCCCGGTGAAAGACCTGGCTAGTTTCCTGCCAGCGTTGAGAAACATGTGATGGTGTCTCCGCAGGCCTTCTTGCTTTAAATATTTCCCAGGGGGCATTGCTCTAGAATCACTGCGTTGAGAAACACATGATGGTGTCTCCGCAGTGGTGGATGTTGATCTCTCTAAGGTGAATCATCCTTGCTCACATAGTCTTTTACTAGGCAATGTCCCACTAGCCAGATTCCTACTCCACACTGATGAGGGGCTAATACCCCGAAACGGCTGTCTGTGGATGGATACCATGTTTGGCATAGGTGGTCTCCTTGACTGGAGACTGCCCTTCCCGTGGTTGTTCCTTCCCGGTGAAAGACCTGGCTAGTTTCCTGCCAGCGTTGAGAAACATGTGATGGTGTCTCCGCAGGCCTTCTTGCTTTTAATTTTCAATGGGGGGAAAGGAGGGTGATTTGAACTTTTAGGTTTTTGGTTTTTTTTACTTTTTTTTTTATTTTACTAGTTTCCCTAGGGGGCTATAGCGATCAGCAATCCGATCGCTATTATCTATCTGCTGATCACAGCTATACAGCTGTAAACAGCAGATACAGTCACTTTCTTTTTCCCTCTTTTCCGTGCCGAGGGAAAACGAAAGTGAAACATCTTAGCTGCAGGCGTCATCACATGACCCTGTGCTACAATGGCAACCACCGATAGTCACGTGATCACGCACGTGACTTCCGGTGGGGGCGGCGGTAAGTAAAAAACATGGGCGCGCGCATTTAGATCTTGCTGCCAGACTTTGGCAGCAAGATTTAAGGGGTTAATGGCCGCGGGTGGAAGCGATTCCACCCGCGGCTAGGAGGCACACATGTCAGCTGTTGAAAACAGCTGATGTGTGCCGACCGCCGCCGCCTGCCCGCGGCAGGGGGCGGGGCTTAACGGGACACGCTCCATTACGGATATATCCGTCCATGGTCGTGAAGGGGTTAATTGTATTTTGCTTCTTGGGTTGTTTTGTTATTTTTGTTTTTGTTTTTGTTTTTTTTTTTAACAGTTGGATTCACTTATTTTTGAATGTCATGTTTTTATTATAATTCTTACTACTTTAATTATGTTTTTTGTTTTTGTTTTTTTTTGTTTTTTTCAAACCCTGTTGGATGCACTGATTCCGAGTGCTTGTGGTCCTACCCATCACTAATCATATATTTCCATCCAACTTTGTGGAAATATTTTTTATTTTTTTAATAAAAAGTTTAACAAAATTTAATATTTGTCACTTTGTATTTACAGATATGAGCAGATTATAGACCCTGGACCGATAGGAGCCTGATGCCGGCCATATCCTCTGATGTGTGGTGTCTTGCAGCTGATCAGTGTGGTCTCTATGCAGGAACACATGCCTGCAAAAAGAACCCCGATCCCCTTTAAGATCCCACATGTCTACAAGAAGAACCCTGGCCCCCTTTAAGACCCCAGCTTTGATAAAGCACAAAAAGATTGAGGCGTTTTACTAAAAAAAAAAAAACAACCAGAACAGAAGAGTTTTTGCGCCTTAGGTTTATTAACAGATATCTCCAGCGGCATCCAGCGTCTTTTGGACTCAGCACGGGTTTGGTGAAGCCTTCAGTAAGTATTTTGGACTCAGCACTGGTTTCGTAAAGCCTTCAAGCGATATTTTGGATTCACTACGGTTTTGGTGGAGTCTTCAGAAGTCTTTTGGAATCACCCAGGGTTTGCTGAAGTCTTGAGACGTGGCGTCGCTGTGTGGAGACCTCTTCACCGTCTGTGATGGCGCCTTCTGCGCCTGTGAACTGAGACAAGAAGAAGCCATCATTACTACACATTCTGTCCACAGGCAAGTGTGTACCTAGATATTTACCTGTCCTACGGCCGGGGTGGCGCTTTATGGGGGTCCTCCTGGCTCTGCGTCGCCGCCGATGTCCATGCATTCATTCAGCGGTCCGGTCCAGGAGTATGAGGATAAATGATAGCCGCATGGCTTTTTATAGTCTCTGACTACTGTGACCTCATAATATGATGACATGGCAAGTGGGTGTGGCCCCTTTATTTAGTCAGCGAGCGAGGCTACATTATTTACTTAGTGAATCTCCATTATTTACTTAGTGAGGCTCCATTATTTACTCAGCGAGCTCCATTATTTACTCAGCGAGCTCCATTATTTACTCAGCGAGGCTCCATTACTTAGCGAGTCTCCATTATTTACTCAGCGAGGCTCCTTTATTTACTCAGCGAGCTCCATTATTTACTCAGCGAGCGAGGTTCCATTATTTACTTAGCGAGGTTCCATGATTTACTCAGCGAGCTCCTTTACTTACTCAGCGAGGCTCCATTATTTACTCAGCGAGGCTCCATTATTTACTCAGCGAGGTTCCATTATTTACTCAGCGAGGCTCCATTATTTACTCAGCGAGGCTCCATTATTTACTTAGTGAGGCTACATTATTTACTCAGCGAGCTTCATTATTTATATTCGAAGTTGCCGGGGGGGGGGGAAATGTCACTGGCACTGTTAATGCTGATATTATGGCTGATGTGATAGGGACAGTCAAAATACTTGTTCTGTTTTACTACATAAGTGCACAAAGACAATAATTAAAATACTGCTCCCCATATATAAATATACTGTCCCTATGTACAAGAATATATCTACTATAATACTGCCCCTATGTACAAGAATATCAATACTATAATACTGCTCCTATGTACAAGAATATAACTACTATATTACTGCCCCTATGTACAAGAATATAACTACTATATTACTGCCCCTATGTACAAGAATATAACTACTATATTACTGCCCCTATGCACAAGGATATAACTACTATAATACTGCCCCTATGTACAAGCATATAACTACTATAATACTGCCCCTATGTACAAGCATATAACTGCTATAATACTGCTCCTATGTACAATAATATAACTTCTATAATACTGCTCCTATGTACAAGAATATAACTACTATAATACTGCCCCCCATGTACAAGAATATTAGTATATAACTGCCCCTATGCACAAGAATATAACTACTATATTACTGCCCCTATGCACAAGAATATAACTACTATAATACTGCCCCTATGTATAAGAATATACAGTGGCATGTAAAAGTTTGGACACCCCTGGTTAAAATTAATATTGAGAACAGTTAAACAAGTTGAAGATGAAATGATCTCTAAAAGGCACGCTGCGCTCCTTGCGGCAGCAGTTTTTGGATCGCATGCTGCACCTCCTCGTGGCGACAGTTTTTGGTTCCACGCTGCACCTCCTTAATATACCCCCCATGCTGCCACTCTCCTTAATATACCCCCACGCTGCCACTCTCCTTAATATACCCCCATGCTGCCACTCACCTTAATATACCCCCATGCTGCTGCTCTCCTTAATATACCCACACTGCCAATGTCCTTAATATACCCCCATGCTGCCACTCTCCTTAATATACCCCCACACTGCTGCTCACCTTAATATACCCCAACACTGCCACCCTTTTTAATATACCCCCACACTGCCACTCTCCTTAATATATTTCCACACTGACAGTCTCCCTAATATACCCCCACAGTGCTACTCTCCTTAATATACCACCATACTGCCCCTCTCCTTAATATACCCCCACAGTGCTACTCTCCTTAATATACCCCACGCTGCCACTCTCATTAATATACCCCCCACGCCGCTCTCCTTAATATCCCCCCAAGCTGCCACTCTCATTAATATACCCCTCCCACACTGCCTCTGCAAAATATTTCCCCCCCACAGTGCCCTTTTGTAAAATATCCTACACACACACACACACACACACACACACACACACACACACACACACACACACACACACACACACACACACACACACACACACACACACTGCCCACTCTGAATAAAGTACTCACCCCACTACCTCTCAGAAAGCTGTGTCCCTTTCACGATTGTTTTCCCTTTCTCAAGGTGCTGATCTCATCACGCTGATCCACGTCGGAGCCAAGACCTGAGCGTCGCGCTAAACTGTTTAAATGTATTTACGGCTGAGAGACGCAAACACATTTGATCAGGAAGGAGAGAGCTGCGGTCACCATCACTCTCCTCAGCAGTGTGTATGCCAGGCACAGAATCGCACAGCAGGGCCGACACAGCACAGCGCACACTGCGGAGGAGAGCGGCGGTGACTGAAGATTGAGCAGCCACTACAGGCACCAGCACACTACCGGCACCGGCCCTTCTGGCATTTGCCAAAATTGCCCTATGGCCAGTCCGACCCTGCATGTGAGAGAATGCACATGCCGATGTCAGCTGCTGGCCACTGCACACCTACTACAGAGTATACTGGGCAGTGAGGGAGGTGAGTAGGATGGGGATTTTTTTGTTATTTTTTTATGAGCTAGAGACAGAACGGGGACTGTATATACCAAAAAATGGCTCAGGATAAGGACACATATACCAGGATGGGCCTAAGAAAGGGTCCTTATACACCAGAATGGGGATCATTTATATCAGGATGGGCCCAGGATAAGAATATATATACCAAGATAGGCCCAAGATAAGGCATAAATACCAGGACGGGCCCAGCATGAGGACATATATACCAGGATGAGTACATATGTGATATATATGTGGTAAAGCCAGGGTGTTAACGGGTTCTGAATTGCCTTTATCTTAGGTGCAGGGCCCACCCTCCTTGGTTCTGAGAGCCTTGACCTGGGGCACTGAACACCAGCACACAAAATCCTAAGCCACCTCACACCACACCCTGCCAGTGTGCCGCCCCGTGCCAGCAGCCAAGCTCCTCAGATCCGGATCCGTGGTGGCTCGAGGGGTCTCCGGCCCAGGGGGTCGTGCGGCCACTCAAATGAAGGGGGTATTTACAGGGGATTGTGTTAAAGCTCGTGATGCCACCCATGGTATGTGGTAATTTGGAGTACCACCGCTGCAGTTGGGAGTACCCGGGGTGATGGAATGGGGCAGCCAGGTGTTGGGACCCTCCACAGGTAGGGGGGATACCCCGGGACATGGTGAGGGGGAGTGCCGTTGGGTGCGAAGTGTCACTTGAGTACTCACTCAGTCCATAAAGCTGACACCGACAACTGGATAAACCAAAGTTCTGGATACAGCTGCCGCTTAGGGGAGCTCGTTCGGGTCCCGTCCCCAATGGTGCTGCCTGGTGATCTGAGACCTGCCTCCTGGCACTAAGTTTACTTCTCTGTTGTTCCCAGTAGAATGGAGCCTGCCGGGTCCCGCTCCCTACTATGGCTAAGTGTGGGAGCTTGATCTCAGGGTTCATGCTTGGGATTTTCTGGACCGTTTATGTGGAAAATCCTATCCCCCTCGTTGCGCTGGTACCCCGATTTTGGAGCGGGTGGAGAGCGGATCTTGAAGGCTCCGTTCTCGTCGGATCAATTGTCAGATTGCCTGAAGCTGCTCCCTGGCCTAGGGTCCACGTACCTCGTCGTGCCCTGGTCCCAGCCCAGTGATGGTGCAAGGCCGCCGGCTGTCCTAGACAGTTCCGTGCCCCTTGCCATGATCCCCTTTGACTGGGGGTCCAGCTCCTCTAGGCCCAGAACACCGTCTGCCACCTAGATCTACTTAGGAGCCCTGCTCCTGACCTCTTCTCTCCTTCACTTCCAAACTACAACTTCCTTGTTCCTGACACTCCTGACCTCTCCTAACCAACCCCCCTAGTGGTCAACCCTATTCCACTCAGGCCGTCCCCTGGTGGGTGTGGTGCAGTGTGTTCCTAGGATTTTGATTAGCTCATGTTGGCAACACCATACAATTGGGGACCCATAACCAAGAAGGAGGTGGATATTGCATGGGAGGGAAGATTGTGCAATACCCTGTGATGACCTGATAGTCCAGGGGCGTCACACCAGCACACCAGTGGGTAGGACCAGTTGGGAACGGGCCTGCCCACCTAGGGGCTAGACAGGATGGTGGGAGGGATATAGTAAATAGTTCAGGAAGTAGCAGGGAGTTAAGTGGTGACTCAAGAGGAGAGGTCATAGGGAGTTGGAGCTCCCAGGGAGGGATTGTAGCCCCTAGAAGACGGCTAGGTTGCAGACAGATGGTCCGGGACCACAGGAGTCAGAGACCTGGTCGCGGTGGACTGGATTGGTGGTCCAGTAACCGGTCCAGGACAGCACGGCAGGGTACATGGACCCTAGGCCAGGGTTAAGCTATATGTAACCCAGCAATTAGCCTGTAGCGAGTAGAGTCTTCATGTCCTACTCCCATGCACCCAGAGAGTGGCAGCGCCAGCACACCGAGGGGGATAGGCTTCCCAAATAACGGCCAGAAAATTCCAAGAGCCTGCAGCCAAGGGCAGTACTCCACATAAGTGGGGAGCGGGACCTGGATGATTTCAAGCCTAAGGGTCAACAATTAATTTGTGCACGAACGAGGGCCTTCGGATCACCCAACAGGGCCATAGGAAGAGGCACACCCGGACGGGTTCTCCCAGGAGGCAGCGACACCCAGAGACCTGGTTTAACATCTGTGCCTGTGAATTCTTCTCGCCTGCTTGCTACTACTATGGTGATCTCAGTGAGTACCCTGCAGTCCCAACCCTACTGCCTGCCCTGCGACCCACCCAGCGCTCCCCAGCATCATCCTCCCAAGTCCCAGGGCCTCCCTACCTGCGTTGGGAATCACCACAAGGCTGCCCCAACACCATCAGCCCCGGGTACTCCCAATGGCAGCGGAGGTACTCCCCGTTACGGCAACCCGCAGATGGCGTCACGAACTTTCCTCCTGTATATATCCCCTTTTTAATTCTGCAGTGTCCACTAGGCCCCCGGATCCGGGTCCCTCGAGCCACGATCATCCCCGGATTCGAGCAGGCCGAGTACTCAGGGGCGGTAAACATACGTACTAGAATGGGCCCAGAGTGAGAACGTATATACCAGGACGGGCCCAGGATAATGCATAAATATCAGAATATGCCCAGGATTAGGACATATATACCAGGATGGGTACATACACTACAGTTCAAAAGTTTGGGGGTCACCCAGACAATTTGGTATTTTCCATGAAAAATCATACTTTTTTTTTTTAAAGAAATGAGTTGCATAATGAATAGAAAATATAGTCCAGACATTGACGAGGTTAGAAATAATGATTTTTACTTGAAATAATAATTTTCTCCTTAAAACTTTGCTTTCGTCAAAGAATGCTTCCTTTGCAGCAATTCCAGCTTTGCAGACCTTAGGAATTCTAGCTGTTAATTTCATGACGTAATCTGGAGATATTTCACCCCATGCTTCCCCCTCCCACAAATTTGGATTGGCTTGATGGGCACTTTTTGCGCACCATACGGTCAAGCTGCTCCCACAACAGCTCAATAGGGTTGAGATCTGGTGACTGGGCTGGCCACTCCATTACAGATAGAATACCAGCTGCCTGCTTCTTCCCTAAGTAGTTCATGCATAATTTGGAGGTGTGCTTTGGGTCATTGTCCTGTTGTAGAATGAAATATGATCCAATCATCCGCTTTCCACAGGGTATGGCATGGCGTTGCAAAATGGAGTGATAGCCTTCCTTATTTAAAATCCTTTTTACCTTGTACAAATCTCCCACTTTACCAGCACCAAAGCAACCCCAGACCATCACATTACCTCCATCATGCTTGACAGATGGCGTCAGGCACTCTTCCAGCATCTTTTCAGTTGTTCTGCATCTCATAAATGTTCTTCTGTGTGATCCAAACACATCAAACTTCAATTTGTCTGTCCATAACACTTTGTTCCAATCTTCCTCTGACCAATGTCTGTGTTCTTTTGCCCATATTAATCTTTTCCTTTTATTAGCCAGTTTCAGATATGGCTTTTTCTTTGCCACTCTGCCCTGAAGGCCAGCATCCCATAGTCGCCTCTTCACTGTAGATGTTGACACTGGCATTTTTGCGGGTACTATTTTATGAAGCTGCCAGTTGAGGATCTGTGAGGCATTGTGTCGCCCCTGAAGCGGTCGAACCGCTCGGATCCAGGGTCTGCTGTGGCTCAAGGGTCTACACGTCTGGGTATCCATCACCTATAATACTGCCGGGTGGTCCAGAGCTTGCCTCCGTGCACAAATTTGAAGTGTTCTGGTGGCCCTTTGGCATAAAGCTGTCCGGGCCCCGCTCCCTACTGTTTGTAGTGTAGCTGTGCTCTCAAGGGCTCACGCTTGGGATTTCAGTGGGCTGCTTGGGTTGGAAAGCCCTATCTCCTTCGTTGCGCTAGTACCCCTGATCTCTGAGCTTCTTGGGGACAGTCCATAAAGTCATTATCCTCCGTAGGTTAATTGTCGGGTTTGCTTGAAGCTACTCCCCAACCTAAGTTCCAGTACCCCGCCGTGCTTTTGGTCCGAGACCGGTTATTAGACTCATATGCCTCCTGTCCTCCAAGACCGGGTCCAGGCATCCTCTGGTCCCAGACCACCATCTGCGACCCAACCTGCAACTCCCCGGGAGCCACACACTCCCCTAGGTCCTCACCATTTGAGGGTTACACTCAACTCCTGCTTCCTCTCCCTTCGCTCTCCTGGAGCCGACTCCTCTCCTCTACTCCCTCCCACCAGTCTACCTGACACCTAGGTGGGCGTCCCTATTCCAGCTTAGCAGCCCACTGGTGTGTCTGGCAGGGTGTGGTGTGAGGTGTGGTTGGGATTTGGATGCTGATAGAGGCAGTACCATAGGTTGGGAACGCAGAACCATGGGGGGTTGAGTCCTGCACTAAGAGATAAAGAGCGTGCAGTACCCTGTGACGCCCTGACCAGTCCAGGGGCGTCACATTCCCCCTTGATTAAAGGTAGCTCGTCCCCAAGCTATATATACAGGGCCTACAAGTAGTATTCAACCCCCTGCAGATTTAGCAGGTTTACACATTCGGAATTAACTTTGCATTGTGACATTTGGACTGTAGATCAGCCTCGAAGTGTGAAATGCACTGCAGCAAAAAAGAATGTTATTTCTTTTTTATTTTTTTTCTTTTAAATTGTGAAAAGTTTATTCAGAGGGTCATTTATTATTCAACCCCTCAAACCACAAGAATTCTGTTTGGTTCCCCTAAAGTATTAAGAAGTATTTCAGGCACAAAGAACAATGAGCTTGACATGTTTGGATTAATTATCTCTTTTTCCAGCCTTTTCTGACTAATTAAGACCCTCCCCAAACTTGTGAACAGCACTCATACTTGGTCAACGTGGGAAACACAAAGGAGCATTCCAAGGCCATCAGAGACAAGATCGTGGAGGTTCACAAGGCTGGCAAGGGGTACAAAACCCTTTCCAAGGAGTTGGGCCTATCTGTCTCTACTGTTGGGAGCATCATCCGGAAGTGGAAGGCTTATGGAACTACTGTTAGCCTTCCACGGCCTGGACAGCCTTTGAAAGTTTCCACCCGTGCCGAGGCCAGGCTTGTCCGAAGAGTTGAGGCTAACCCAAGGACAACAAGGAAGGAGCTCCGGGAAGATCTCATGGCAGTGGGGACATTGGTTTCAGTCAATACCATAAGTAACGTACTCCACCGCAATGGTCTCCGTTCCAGACGAGCCCGTAAGGTACCTTTACTTTCAAAGCGTCATGTCAAGGCTCGTCTACAGTTTGCTCATGATCACTTGGAGGACTCTGAGACAGACTGGTTCAAGGTTCTCTGGTCTGAGGAGACCAAGATCGAGATCTTTGGTGCCAACCACACACGTGACGTTTGGAGACTGGATGGCACTGCATACGACCCCAAGAATACCATCCCTACAGTCAAGCATGGTGGTGGCAGCATCATGCTGTGGGGCTGTTTCTCAGCCAAGGGGCCTGGCCATCTGGTCCGCATCCATGGGAAGATGGATAGCACGGCCTACCTGGAGATTTTGGCCAAGAACCTCCGCTCCTCCATCAAGGATCTTAAGATGGGTCGTCATTTCATCTTCCAACAAGACAACGACCCAAAGCACACAGCCAAGAAAACCAAGGCCTGGTTCAAGAGGGAAAAAATCAAGGTGTTGCAGCTGGCTAGTCAGTCTCCTGACCTTAACCCAATTGAAAACTTGTGCAAGGAGCTCAAGATTAAAGTCCACATGAGACACCCAAAGAACCTAGATAATTTGGAGAAGATCTGCATGGAGGAGTGGGCCAAGATAACTCCAGAGACCTGTGCCGGCCTGATCAGGTCTTATAAAAGACGATTATTAGCTGTAATTGCAAACAAGGGTTATTCCACAAAATATTAAACCTAGGGGTTGAATAATAATTGACCCACACTTTTATGTTGAAAATTTATTAAAATTTAACTGAGCAACATAACTTGTTGGTTTGTAAGATTTATGCATCTGTTAATAAATCCTGCTCTTGTTTGAAGTTTGCAGGCTCTAACTTATTTGCATCTTATCAAACCTGCTAAATCTGCAGGGGGTTGAAGACTACTTGTAGGCACTGTGTGTGTATGTATGTGTGTATATATATATATATATATATATATGTGTATGTATGTATGTATGTGTGTATATATGTGTGTGTGTATATATATATATATATACACACAAAGAAAATAGAAAATTTTAAAATAGAAAATCATATATATATATTTTATCCAGTGCGAGCAGATGCAGTGTGCGCAGTGCCAGGAGTAATGATAGCAGTGTGCCGCCTTCTTCTCTCTGGCGTTTATAGTATAAGAAATTACTTAATCAATACTGCGCTCCTCCAGGTGGCCGCTGGCGAGACGTCCTTGAGACGCATGGGGCTCGTCACACTACTCAACACAGAACAAATCTGATGGATCCTATCCAACATCTGAGAAAGGAGCTCCAGATTCCATCCTGACATGTTATCTAACCCTGGGAAATCTGGGTGACTGTCCATATGACCGCAATTACAGGAACAGCCACTCTTTATGCAGTAATATATGCTAACACACATCACAATTATCATGATTTTTCACATGTAAATATAATAATCCATTATCTACAATGAGACCTATATCACACAAGTAAGTGTACACTTCAACCCTTTTTGGGAAGAAAAAAAAAAGGCTATTTCATTTTTTTTTCCTCCATCATTTTTCTATAATATTTGAAATGTTTGTATGAAGTACAAAACAAAAATGTGAGGTTTTCATTTTATTTTCTTTGATTGTATTATGCTTTTGGTTTTGTTTTTTTACTTTAAATCCGGTTGGATTCACTATTCCCGGATATTTGTGGATGTGAGATTTTTTTTTTAATTTTCGGTTTATTTTTATTGCATTTTATTTGTTTTTGGGGTTTTATTTTTTTTGGGTTTTTTTTTACACTTTGTTGGATTCACTGATCCCGGCTATTTTTGCATGTGATGTTTTTATTTATTTTATTATTTTATAATTTTCAATTCTCTTTGATTTGAATTTTTTTTTTCTTTTTAAACCCAGTTGCATTCACTGATATTGGATGTTTGTGCATGTGAGGTCTCTGTTTTGTTGTTTTTTTTGTTTTTTTTTTTGGGGGGGGGGTGTTTTAAACCCAGTTGAATCCAATCATCCCGAATATACTGTGAGGTTTTTATTTTTTTTTTTAATTTTGTTAATTTTCTGGTTTTGTTATTTTTTGTTTGTTTGTGTTTTTTTAAACCCAGTTGCATTCACTGATCCCAGGTATTTTTGCATGTGATGATTTTATTTTTTTTTTCATTTTCTGTTTCTTTTCTGTGATTGTATTTTATTTATAAGGTTTTTTGTTTGTTTTTTTTTCTTTAAACCCGGTTGGATACACTGATTTTGGATATTTCTGCATGTGAGGTTTTTTATTTTTAATTTTGTATTTTTTTTTTTTTGTTTTTTTTAAACCCAGTTGGATCCACTCATTCCGGATATTTGTGCATGTGAGTGAGGTTTTTACTTATTTTTTTTAATTTTGTTTATTTTCTTCGATTGTGTTTTTTTTTTGTTTGTTTTTTTAAACCCAGTTGCATTCACTGATCCCAGGTGATGTTTGTTTTTATTTTATTATTTTTTAATTTTCTGTTTATTTTCTTTGTTTGTATTTTGTTTTTTTAGGTTTGTTTTCTTTTCTTTAATCCCGGGTTGCATTCACTGATCCAGGATATTTGTGCATGTGAGGTTTTTGTTTTATTTTCTGTTTATTGTATTTCATTGTATTTTGTTTCTTGGGTTGTTTTTTTTTTTTTTTAAAACCTGGTTGGGATTCACTTATTTTTGAATGTGATGTTTTTATTATAATTCTTCTTTACTTTACTTATTTGTTTGTTTTTTTTTGTTTGGTTTTCTTTTTTTCAAACCCTGTTGGATGCACTGCTTCCGGTTTTTTGTGGTCCCACCCATCATTAATCATATATTTCCATTCAACTTTGTGGAGATTTTTTTTTTTAATAAAAAGTTTAACAATGGAGTTTTAATATTTGGCACTTTGTATTTACAGATATGACCTGATTTATAGACCCCGGACCGATAGGAGCCTGATGCCGGCCATATCCTCTGATGTGTGGTGTCCTGCAGCTGATCAGTGTGGTCTCTATGCAGGAACACCTGCCTGCAAGAAGAACCCCGGCCCCCCTTTAAGATCCCACATACCTGCAAGAAGAACCCTGGCCCCCCTTTAAGATCCCACATGCCTGCAAGAAGAACCCTGGCCCCCTTGAAGATCCCACATGTATACAAAAAGAACCCTGGCCCCCTTTAAGATCCCAGCTTAGATAAAGCACAAAAAGATTGAGGCGTTTTACAAAAAAAAAAAAAACAACCAGAACAGAAGAGTTTTTGCGCCTTAGGTTTATTAACAGATATCTCCAGCGGCATCCAGCGTCTTTTGGACTCAGCACGGGTTTGGTGAAGCCTTCAGTAAGTATTTTGGACTCAGCACTGGTTTCGTAAAGCCTTCAAGCGATATTTTGGATTCACTATGGTTTTGGTGGAGTCTTCAGAAGTCTTTTGGATTCACCCAAGGTTTGCTGAAGTCTTGAGACGCGGCGTCGCTGTGTGGTGACCTCTTCACCGTCTGTGATGGCGCCTTCTGTGTCTGTGAACTGAGACAAGAAGAAGCCATCATTACTACACATTCTGTCCACAGGCAAGTGTGTACCTAGATATTTACCTGTCCTACGGCCGGGGTGGCACTTTATGGGAGTCCTCCTGGCTCTGCGTCGCCGCCGATGTCCACTGCGTTCATTCAGCGGTCCGGTCCAGGAGTATGAGGATAAATGATAGCCGCATGGCTTTTTATAGTCTCTGACTACTGTGACCTCATAATATGATGACATAGCAAGTGGGTGTGACCCCTTTATTTAGTCAGCTAGCGAGGCTCCATTATTTACTTAGCGAGGCTCCATTATTTACTTAGCGAGGCTCCATTATTTACTCAGGAGCTTCATTATTTACTTAGCGAGGCTCCATTATTTACTTAGCGAGGCTCCATTATTTACTTAGCGAGGCTCCATTATTTACTCAGCGAGGCTCCATTATTTACTCAGCGAGCTTCATTATTTACTCAGCGAAGCTCCATTATATACTTAGCGAGGCTCCTTTATTTACTCAGCGAGGCTCCATTATTTACTTAGTGGGGCTCCATTATTTACTCAGCGAGCTCCATTATTTATATTCGAGGTTCCAGGGGGGGGGTCACTGGCAATATTAATGGTGACATTATGGCTGCCGTGATAGGGACAGTCAAAATACTTCTGTTTTACTGCATAAGTGCACAAGACAATAATTAAAATACTGCTCCCCATATATAAATATACTGTCCCTATGTACAAGAATATATCTACTATAATACTGCCCCTATGTACAAGAATATAACTACTATATGTCTGCTCCCATGTACAAGAGTATAATTACTATAATACTGCTCCTTTGTACAAGAATATAACTACTATAATACTGCCCCTATGTATAAGAATATACAGTGGCATGTAAAAGTTTGGACACCCCTGGTTAAAATGAATATTGAGAACAGTTAAACAAGTTGAAGATGAAATGATCTCTAAAAGGCACGCTGCACTCCTTGCGGCAGCAGTTTTTGGATCGCTTGCTGCACCTCCTCACGGCGGCATTTTTTGGATCACACTCGGCAGTTTTGGGATCGCATGTTGCACCTCTTCGCGGTAGTAGTTTTTGGTTCCACGCTGCACTTCCTTAATATACCCCCCCGCTGCCACTCTCCTTAATATACCCCCCATGCTGCCACTCTCCGTAATATACCCCCCATGCTGCCACTCTCCTTAATATACCCCCATGCTTCTGCTCTCCTTAATATACCCACACTGCTGCTCTCCTCAATATAGCCCCACACTGCCACTCTCCTTAATATACCCCCACACTGACACTCTTCCTAACTACAGGCACCGGCCCTTCTGGCATTTGTCAGAATTGCCCTATGGCCAGTCCGACCCTGGTCCCAATCCATGGAAAAACTTTCCCAGAACCTGGTGCTGGCTATGCAATGTCTTCCTCCACACCCTTTTTTGCCCCTGGACGGAACACCGCCTGATGACACCTCTATAGAGGGTCCTTCTGAGGAAACCCGGACCCATGCTTCACCGGTTGCAGGGATCAGAAAAAGGGCACATGGTGTCTCTGGTACTCTCTCATGGCCCCCATGGCTCTCCCTCGGGGGTACACAGATCAGGTTCTCCCACACATTCCGTTTTAACCTCCCCAGAAGATCAAGCTGCGATAGACTCCCTTATTGCAGCAATCAATCAAACTTTGCTTGTGGAGGATCCCCCATCCACTACTACTGACCATGCGGTCTCCTTTAAGAGGGCAAAGAAACCTAAAAACGTTTTTGCTGACCACCCAGAGTTTCAAGATATCCTCGCAAAGGGAGAACCCTGACAGGCGCTTTAGTAACCGTAAACTCATGGAGTCCCGGTACCCCTTCAGCTTGGCTGCCTCTAAGGGCTGGCTTGATCCACCCTCGGTCGACCCCCCGGTCTCCCGCCTTGCCGCAAAGACTCTCCTGTCTTACCCGATGGCTCCTCCATCAAGGACCCGACAGACAGGTGGAGCAGCTCGCTCGCTCTGCCTTTGAGGCCACGGGTTCCTCCCTCTTGCCTTCCTTTGCCTCTGTGTGGGTCGCAAAGGCGATAGCGGTCTGGGCAGAATCCCTTAACATTTCGCTTGAGGAATCCCAGTTTCCTCATACCCTCACAGATGTAAGAGCTCAAATTGCCGCAGCGGCAGAATATCTCATGCAGGCCTCCCTTGACGCTGCTACCTGCGCAGCATTTGCCGCCTCAAATACCATAGCCATCCGTAGAGCCCTCCGACTCCGACAATGGCGAGCGGACTCTGCCTTCAAGAAGTCTCTCACAGGCCTTCCTTATTTTCTAGACCGATTGTTTGGCGAACGTCTGGACAAGCTCATTTCTGACGCCACGGGAGGAAAGAATATCTCCCTCCCCCAGCTTAAACCCAGGAAGACTTTTACAAGACGTCCACAGTCCTCGTTCTGCTCCTTTCGGAACTCATTTGGTTGGTCAACATCCCGGTCTGCCCCCGCCACTAGCCGCGGGTTACGCAGGGACCGACCTTCTCAGCCCTCCCCGAAGCCCACCTCGTCATGGCAGCCTAGACAGAAACAGTTCAAGACTAGGGAGTCTTGTCCTCAACGATTCCCCCCCTCCTGACTCCTTTGGCGCCCCGGAAGACACACTCATTGTCGGGGGTCGCCTGCATTTCTTTCGACACATCTGGGCTGCCACCTTAGACGACAAATGGGTGCTAGACCTTGTGTCTTCCGTTTACCACATAGAATTTCGGACCCGACCACGGGTCGGTTCTTTCTCTCAAACCCTGCAAAGACTCCAAAACAACGCGAGGCCTTCTTCTCAGCAATTCACTTGCTCCAAACGGCAGGGGTGATAATACCTGTCCCGGACGACGAGAGGTTCAGGGGCTTTTATTCCAACCTCTTTGTGGTCCCCAAAAAGGATAGGTCAGTTCGACCCATCCTGGACCTCAAACACCTGAACAAACATGTGCACGTACGGAGATTCAGAATGGAGTCCTTAAGGTTCAATATTATGTCCATGGTCGAAGGGGAATTCCTCCCCTCCATAGATATCAAGGACGTGTACCTGCACATACCCATTGCCCCAGCTCACCAAAGGTTCCTCCGCTTCGCGTTTCAGGACTCCCATTTTCAAATCGTAGCCCTACCCTTCAGCCTTGCCACCGCACCAAGGGTCTTCACTTAAAAGTCAAGGCGGCCGCCATGAGTGTCCTTCACGCCAGGGGAGTAGTCGTTCTGCCTTACTTGGACGACCTCCTCATCAAGGCCCCCTCCTTCTGCGACTGCTCGCAGCGTGCACATCACTGTGGACACCCTATCCCGCTTAGGGTCGCTACTGAATCTAGACAAATCATCCCCGGTCCCGTCACAATCCATCACCTTCCTGGGCATGTCCCTGGACACCTGTTGGGGCTTGATATCTCTCCCTCAGGAAAAGGCGATCACTCTACGACAAGCGGTACGCTGCCTTCTACGTCCTCTGTCTCGCTCCATTCGATTCAGTATGAGGGTGCTAGGCAGGATGGTGGCAGCTATGGAGGCAGTGCCCTTTGCTCAGCTGCACCTCCGCCCACTGCAGCTAGCGCTTCTAGCTGCCTGGGACAAGAGCCCCTTCTCCCTGGACAAACATCTTCACCTGACGCCTTCAGTCAGGTATACACTCCGCTGGTGGCTTCAGCCCTCATCCCTATTGAAGGGGAGATCTTTTCTCCCAGTTAACTGGCTGGTCCTGACCACGGACGCCAGCCTCCTAGGCTAGGGAGCAGTGTACCGGCACCACACTGCTCAAGGACGATGGATGCCCCAGGAGTCTTACCTACCCATAAACATCCTGGAAATCCGCGCGATCTTCCTCGCGCTCAGGGCATTCCGCCCTCTGCTAGCGGGTCGTCAGATTCGAGTCCAATCGGACAATGCGACAGCTGTAGCCTATATCAATCGGCAGGGGGACACCCGCAGCAAAGCAGCTTATGTCGAGGCCCACAGGATCCTCAGCTGGGCTGAATCGACAGGGTCAGTGATATCTGCGGTACACATACCGGGAGTAGAGAACTGGGCGGCGGACTTTCTAAGTCGCCAAGGCCTGGCCGCCGGAGAGTGGTCTCTCCACCCAGAAGTGTTCCTACACATCTGCACTCGCTGGGATACACCAGACGTGAATCTAATGGCCTCAAGGTTGAACGCAAAGGTACCCACATTCATAGCCAGGTCACGCAACCCGCAGTCCATCGGCGTGGACGCTCTAGTCTGCTCCTGGCACCACTTCCTCCTGCCTTACATATTTCCACCTCTGCCCCTGCTGACGCGAGTAATCAGGAAGATCAAGGCAGAGGGAATCCCCGTGATACTGATAGCACCAGACTGGCCCAGGCGCGCCTGGTACGCTGAATTAGTACAAATGCTGACAGACGTACCGTGGCGCCTTCCAGACATCCCAGACTTGCTGACCCAAGGGCCCATTTCCCATCAGAACTCCAGAGCCCTGAAGCTAACGGCCGGGCCATTGAGACCTGGGTATTAACAAGAGCGGTACTCTCCCCCACGGTTATCTCCACCATGATCAGCGCTCGAAAGCCTGCTTCATCCCGTATTTACCACCGTACGTGGAAAACCTTCCTTTCATGGTGCAGGGAAACTAACGTCCAGCCTATGCCTCTGGCGATCCCCAGAATCCTCGACTTTCTGCAGTCGGCTTGCAAGCGGGGTTGTCACTCAGCTCGCTTAAGGGGCAGGTCTCAGGGCTCTCAATTTTCTACAGTAAATACTGTTATATATACTGACATACATAGATACACATCATACATGGATACAGACACACAGCTCTGCTGCATACATACACACACTGCTCTGCTGCATACACACACACACACTGCTGCTGACATACAGACAGGCACACTGCTCTGCTGCATACATACATACGGACAGACACACACACTGCTGCATACATGCAGACAGACACACACACATACTGCTCTGCTGCATACATACACACACAGACACACAGCTCTGTTGCATACATACAGACACACACTGCTCTCCTGCATACATACAGACACACACACTGCTCTGCTGCATATATACAAACACACACACTGCTACAGACAGACACACTGCTTGCTGCATACATACACACACTGCTCTGCTGCATACATACAGACACACACACACACACACACTGCTCTGCTGCATACATAGACACACTGCTCTGCTGCATACATACAGACAGACACACACACACACACTGCTTGCTACATACATACATACAGACACACACTGCTACAGACACACATACTGCTCTGCTGCATGCATGCATATATACAGACACACACATACTGCTCTGCTGCATACATACATACAGACAGACACATACTGCTCTGCTGCATGCATACATACAGACACACATACTGCTCTGCTGCATGCATACATATAGACAGACACACACTGCTACAGACAGACACACACTGCTTGCTGCATACATACATACAGACACACACATACTGCTCTGCTGCATACATAGACAGACACACACATACTGCTCTGCTGCATACATACATACAAACAGACACACACATACTGCTCTGCTGCATACATACATACATACATACAGACACACATACTGCTCTGCTGCATACATACGTACATACAGACACTGCTCTGCTGCCTACATACATACAGACAGACACATACTGCTCTGCTGCTTACATACATACATACAGACACATACATACTGCTCTGCTGCATGCATACATACATAAATACATACAGACACACACATACTGCTCTGCTGCATACATACATACAGACAGACACATACTGCTCTGCTGCATACATACATACATACATACAGACACACACATACTGCTCTGCTGCATGCATACATAGACAGACACACACTGCTACAGACACACATACTGCTCTGCTGCTTTCATACATACAGACACACACTGCTCTGCTGCATACATACATACAAACAGACACACACATACTGCTCTGCTGCATACATACATACAGACACACACATACTGCTTTGCTGCATACATACATACAGACACACACATACTGCTCTGCTGCATACATACACACACACATACACACAGCTCTGTTGCATACATACAGACACACACTGCTCTCCTGCATACATACAGACACACACTGCTCTCCTGCATACATACAGACACACACTGCTCTGCTGCATACATACAAACACACACACTGCTCTGCTGCAAACAGAGACACACACTGCTACAGACAGACACACTGCTCTGCTGCATACATACACACACACTGCTCTGCTGCATACATACAGACACACACACTGCTCTGCTGCATACATAGACACACTGCTCTGCTGCATACATACAGACACACACACACACACTGCTTGCTACATACATACATACAGACAGACACACACTGCTACAGACACACACATACTGCTCTGCTGCATGCATGCATACATACAGACACACACACTGCTCTGCTGCATGCATACATACAGACACACACATACTGCTCTGCTGCATACATACATACAGACAGACACATACTGCTCTGCTGCATGCATACATACAGACACACATACTGCTCTGCTGCATGCATACATATAGACAGACACACACTGCTACAGACACACACACTGCTTGCTGCATACATACAGACAGACACACATACTGCTCTGCTGCATACATACATACAGACACACACATACTGCTCTGCTGCCTACATACATACAGACACACACATACTGCTCTGCTGCATACATACATACATACAGACACTGCTCTGCTGCCTACATACATACAGACAGACACATACCGATCTGCTGCTTACATACATACATACAGACACACACATACTGCTCTGCTGCATACATACACACATACAGACACTGCTCTGCTGCCTACATACAGACACATACTGCTCTGCTGCATACATACATACATACATACAGACACACACATACTGCTCTGCTGCATACATACATAAATACATACAGACACACACATACTGCTCTGCTGCATACATATATACAGACACACACATACTGCTCTGCTGCATACATATATACAGACACACACATACTGCTCTGCTGCATACATACATACAGACACACATACTGCTCTGCTGCATACATACATACAAAGAGACACACACATACTGCTCTGCTGCATACATACATACAAAGAGACACACACATACTGCTCTGCTGCATACATACATACAGACACACACATACTGCTCTGCTGCATACATACACATACTGCTCTGCTGCATACATACGGACACACATACTGCTCTGCTGCATACTAACAGACACATACTGCTCTGCTGCATACATACATACAGACACATACTGCTCTGCTGCATACATACAGACAGACACACACACACACACACTGCTTGCTGCATACATACATACAGACACACACTGCTACAGACAGACACACATACTGCTCTGCTGCCTGCATGCATACAGACACACACATACTGCTCTGCTGCATGCATACATATAGACAGACACACACTGCTACAGATAGACACACACTGCTTGCTGCATACATACATACAAACAGACACACACATACTTCTCTGCTGCATACATACATACATATATACAGACACACACATACTGCTCTGCTGCGTGCATGTATACATACAGACACACACATACTGCTCTGCTGCATGCATACATACAAACAGACACACACATACTGCTCTGCTGCATGTATGCATGCATACAGACACACCCATACTGCTCTGCTGCATGTATGCATGCATACAGACACACCCATACTGCTCTACTGCATGCATACATACATACAGACACACACATACTGCTCTGCTGCATGCATACATACATACAGACATACACATACTGCTCTGCTGCATGCATACATACATACAGACACACACATACTGCTCTGCTGCATGCATACATACAAACAGACACACACATACTGCTCTGCTGCATGCATGCATGCATGCATACATACAGACACACATACTGCTCTACTGCATGCATACATACATACACATACTGCTCTGCTGCATGCATACATATATACAGACACACACATACTGCTCTGCTGCATGCATACATACAGACACACATACTGCTCTGCTGCATGCATACACAGACAGACACACATATACTACTCTGCTGCATGCATACATACAGACACACACATACTGCTCTGCTGCATGCATACATACATACATACAGACACACACATACTGCTCTTATACATACACATACAGACAGACACACACCTTGCTCTGCGGGGCCCACACACCTTGCTCTGCGGGGCCCACACACCTTGCTCTGCGGAGCCCACACACCTTGCTCTGCGGGGCCCACACACCTTGCTCTGCGGGGCCCACACACCTTGCTCTGCGGGGCCCACACACCTTGCTCTGCGGGGCCCACACACCTTGCTCTGCGGGGCCCACACACCTTGCTCTGCGGGGCCCACACACCTTGCTCTGCGGGGCCCACACACGCGGCTTCAGGGAGGGGGGGCAGGGCATACATCACGTGGGGGGGAACCCCGGACAGTTCACCGGGGCCCATAAATCGGGGGGGCGGGGAGGGCACATACAGATCGAGAAGGGGAGGAGGAGTGTGCCACATACCGCTCTAATGGTGGAGATGGGGCCCACACAGTGCCAGGAGCAGCGCTGTGCTGGGGTCGCTGGCTGGCACTGCGCCTCCTTCATCTGTGGGACCAAGCAGGGCGCCGAACGGTAGCTCCGCCCACAGATGAAGCTCAATCCAGGAGGACGCAGCGAACTCTGTGGTCTGCGCGCCTTAAAGGTAGACGGCAGCCACAGTTTCCTGCCAAGGACTGCAGTCCCCAGAGCCCGGCTCGGGGGCAGCAGAACTGAAGAGGCCGAGTGGGCCCCCCCAGCTCTACAGGGGCCCGGCATTTGCCCGGGTATGCCGGGTGCTGACGCTGGTCCTGGATAAACAGCATAACACCCATGGTCCTGTGTCCCCCAAAGATGGCTAAGAAAACTATTTTAAGGTGAGTACACAAAAATCCGTTTTTTGTCAATATTGCCATATAAAGACTTTTTTTTTTTGCAGGATGAGTTGTATTTTTGAATGTAACCATTAGTTTTACCATATAGTGTATTGAAAAAACAGGAAAAAAAATCTTAATTACGTACCGGTAATGGGATTTTAAATAGCCCATGACAGCACCACCTGAGAGATAGGTCCACATCAGGACAGGAAACCCACTGATAAAAAGGCGGTACCTCTCCTCCGCATCAGTAGGTTTACAGAGCCAGAGAGGACCAACAAAACAGAAAATGTTAATCATACCACCACCAAGGAATACACCATTAACCGCTTCATGACCGGGCGATTTTTTGCTTTCCGTTTTTTTTTTTTTCGCTTTTCTTCTACTGAGAGACGTAACTTTTATTATTTCAGTCAATATGGTTATGTGAGGGCTCATTTTTTGCGGAGCTTTACCTTTAAATGAAACCATAATTTTACCATGTTGTATTCTGGAAAATGGCAAAAAAAATTCCAAATGCAGAAAAATTGCAAAAAAAGTGCGATAGTACTATTGTTCTTGTGATATTTTATTCACTGTGTTCACTATATGGTAAAACTGATGTGTGGGTGTGATGCCTCAGGTTAGTGCAAGTTCGTAGACACCAAGCATGTAAAGGTTTACTTTTATATAAAGAGTTAAAAAAAAACCGGAAGTTTGTCCGAAAAAAGTGGCGTATGTTTTACACCATATTCCGTGACCCGTAGCGTTCTCATTTTTCGGGATCTATGGCTCAGTGACAGCTTATTATTTGCGTCTCGAGCTGACATTTTTAATGGTACCATTTTTGTGCAGATGGTACGTTTTGATTGCCTGTTAATGCATTTTGCGCAAAAGTTGTGGCGACAAAACGTCATTTTGGCGTTTGGAATTTTTTTGCCGCTACGCCGTTTACTGATCAGATTAATTTTATATTTCTTCAGCGCTCTATTGGGAGACCCAGACGATTGGGGTATAGCTACTGCCCTCTGGAGGCCACACAAAGCACTACATTAAAAGTGCAAGGCCCCTCCCCCTCTGGCTATACCCCCCCCGTGGTATCACGGGTTCTCCAGTTTTAGCTTTGTGTGCGAAGGAGGTCAGACATTCCATGCATAGCTCCACAGATTTTAGTCAGCAGTAGCTGCTGACTATTTCGGATGGAAGAAAAGAGGACACATATAGTGTCCCCAGCATGCTCCCTTCTCACCCCTGGATGGTGTTGTAAGGTTGAGGTACCTATTGCTGGTACAGGGCTGGAGCCTGACATGCTGTTTTCCTTCCACATCCCCTGGTAGGGCTCTGTGGAAGTGGGATCCTGCCGGCCTCTCAGCTCTGACGCCGGGCTCCATCCACAGACCCATTAGAACCTGATGGAGACGGAGCAGGAGTACGATCAGGGACAGGCCCTGCATCATACAGGTACTCTGTGTCCCCGGCAGGCACAGACACACTCCGGGCTGGCTGGGTGTTGTAGTGCGCCGGGGACCGCAACGTTGGAGTTAGTGTCCCTACAGATTACTGGGGGATTTTTTGTGTATGGGAACGCAGCGCCGACCCCCTCTGGACCGGGCGGCGCTGCTGTGACTTGTGGCGCCGTCCGCGCTTTTACGGCGGCGGCGGTTATAAATTGAGTCCCCGGCTTTTTGGGCCTAGGACGCCGGCAGCTCCGATTCGTTCCCGCCCCCACCCTGTCATTCAGGGTAGGGGAGAGACGCTGTTCGCTAGCAGCGACGAGGGCTGGAGCCTGATTTACATGCTCCAGCCCTCACACTAGGCACAGAGGGAAGCAGGCTTCCCGCTCTTAGCCAGGAACGCCCAGGGCCCGCCCCCCTTCTCTCTCAGGACGCCGGCAGCCATTACATGCAGTCTGGCTGGAGGAAGGACGCAAGGCTCTGGGAGACCTGGACTAGGGGCTATCTGGCGACCACACACCCGCTTTTTAAGCGGGCGGTAAGCGATTTTTCTGTGCTGGTCCCTCTAGTGCCTCACGGTGTATCGGTGTACTGTGTAGGATATAGAGATATTGTATTTCTTGCACTGTGAGGTCGCTTCTGGCTGCATCTCCCAGATCCCTCTGTGGAAGCAACAACATGCCATCCTCAAAACGCAAGGCTGCCAAGGCTAGGGCTGTGTATACTGCGTGTGCTGCATGTGGGGCTAATCTACCAGCAGGCTCCGATGACCCCCATTGTGTGCAATGCTCCGACCCGGTGCTGCTTCGCCAGCCGGAGTCAGGAGAGGTAGTGACCCAGGCTGAGACGCTTGTAAGTTCTGCCCCGGTGACAGGGACAGACTTTGCAGTTTTTGCTGATAATATGTCTGTGTCTATGGCAAAAATCCTTGAAACCTTGCAATCTATGCATGGGGCTCAGTCTTTGGGCACGGCGAGGCCTCTGTCCTCAGGTCCCCCTCACTTGGAATTAATCCAGCCCACAGGGGGGTCCCCGGCTTCACAGGCCGAGGATTATGACTCAGATGATAGCCCCAGCCACCCTAAGCGAGCTCGCTGGGAAAGACCCTCGACGTCATCACACTGCTCAGGGTCTCAGCGCAATCAGTCTCCCTGTGATGTGTCTGATGAGAGTGATCAGGAATCCATTCCTGGAACCCCTCTCAACCTGGATACCCCTGATGGGGATGCCATGGTAAACGACCTTATCTCAGCCATCAATAGGCTGTTGGATATTTCTCCCCCAGCCCCTTCAGCAGAAGAGGCGGCTGCGGAGCAGGAGAAGTTTCGTTTCCTTTATCCCAAGCGTAAATTGAGTGCTTTGTTGGATCACGCTGACTTCAGAGAATCAATCCAGAAGCACGACGCTCACCCAGAAAGGCGTTTCTCTAAACGATCTAAAGATACGCGTTTCCCTTTCCCCCCTGAGGTGGTCAAGCGCTGGACACAGTGTCCAAAGGTAGACCCCCCGATTTCCAAACTCGCAGCTAGGTCCATAGTTGCAGTGGAGGATGGCGCTTCACTTAAAGATGCCAATGACAGACAGATGGACCTTTGGTTAAAATCTGTCTATGAAGCTATCGGCGCGTCGTTTGCTCCGGCATTCGCAGCCGTATGGGCACTCCAGGCTATTTCAGCTGGCTTAGCAAAAGTGGATGCTATCATACATCCAGCAGTGCCGCAAGTGGCGCACCTTACCACGCAGATGTCGGCGTTTGCGTCTTACGCTATCAATGCGGTCCTAGAATCTACCAGTCGCACCTCAATGGCGTCCGCCAATTCGGTAGTTTTGCGCAGAGCCTTGTGGTTAAAGGACTGGAAAACAGATGCTGGTTCCAAAAAATGTTTAACCAGTTTGCCTTTATCTAGAGATAGACTGTTTGGCGAGCCATTGGCTGATATCATTAAGCAGTCCAAGGGTAAAGACTCCTCTTTACCACAACCCAGAACAACCAAACCTCAGCAGAAAAAGTGGCAGCAGAGGTTTCAGTCCTTTCGAGGTTCGGGCAAGACACCGTTTACCTCGTCCAAAGGGACTCAGAGGACGCAAAGAAACTCAGATTCGTGGCGGGCTCACACGCGCCCCAAGAAAGCAAATGGAGGTACCACTTCCAAAGCGGCTACCTCATGACTTCCAGCCCCCTCCCTCCGCATCGCCGGTCGGGGGCAGGCTCTCCCGCTTTTCCGGCATTTGGATGTCACAGGTCAAAGACCGGTGGGTGACGGACATTTTGTCTCGCGGGTACAGAATCGAGTTCAATTCTCGTCCTCCAGCTCGGTTCTTCAGAACCTCCCCACATCCAGACCGAGCAGATGCTCTGCTGCAGGCGGTGGACTCCCTAAGAGCGGAAGGAGTGGTGATCCCAGTCCCTCCTCAGGAACAAGGGCAAGGGTTTTACTCCAATCTCTTTGTGGTTCCAAAAAAGGACGGCTCGTTCCGTCCTGTTCTGGACCTAAAACGGCTCAACAAACATGTGCACGCCAGGAAGTTCCGGATGGAAACCCTGCGTTCTGTCATTGCCTCAATGTCCAGAGGAGACTTCCTTGCCTCAATAGACATCAAAGATGCTTATCTCCACGTGCCAATTGCTACAGAACATCAACGTTTTCTACGTTTTGTGATAGGAGACGACCATTTTCAGTTCGTAGCTCTGCCATTTGGTCTGGCGACAGCCCCACGGGTCTTCACCAAGGTCATGGCGGCGGTGGTAGCAGTCTTGCACTCTCAGGGACACTCGGTGATCCCTTACCTAGACGATTTATTGGTCAAAGCTCCCTCTCAAGAGGCATGTCAGCGCAGCCTGAATGCTACGCTGGAGACCCTACAGTCTTTCGGATGGATCATCAACTTTCCAAAGTCGATCCTATCACCGACTCAATCACTAACGTATCTTGGCATGGAGTTTCATACTCTAGCAGCGATAGTGAAGCTTCCGCTGAACAAGCAGCGGTCACTACAGACAGGGGTGCAATCTCTTCTGCAGGGCCAGTTGCATCCCTTGCGGCGCCTCATGCATTTCCTAGGGAAGATGGTGGCAGCCATGGAAGCAGTTCCCTTTGCGCAGTTTCATCTGCGCCCACTTCAATGGGACATTCTCCGCCAATGGGACGGGAAGTCAACGTCCCTGGACAGGAAAGTCTCGCTTTCCCAGACGGCCAAGGACTCCCTACAATGGTGGCTCCTTCCCACCTCATTGTCTCAGGGAAGATCCTTCCTGCCCCCATCCTGGGCAGTAGTCACGACAGATGCGAGTCTGTCAGGGTGGGGAGCAGTATTTCTCCACCACAGGGCTCAGGGGACGTGGACTCCGCAGGAGTCCACCCTTCAGATCAATGTTCTGGAGATCAGAGCAGTGTATCTTGCTCTACTGGCCTTCCAACAGTGGCTGGAAGGAAAGCAGATCCGAATCCAATCGGACAACTCCACAGCGGTGGCATACATCAACCACCAAGGAGGGACGCGCAGTCGGCAAGCCTTCCAAGAAGTCCGGCGCATTCTAATGTGGGTGGAGGACAGAGCATCCACCATATCCGCGGTTCACATCCCAGGCGTAGAAAACTGGGAAGCAGACTTCCTCAGTCGCCAGGGCATGGACGCAGGGGAATGGTCCCTTCACCCGGACGTGTTTCAGGAAATCTGTCGCCGCTGGGGAGTGCCGGACGTCGACCTAATGGCATCCCGGCACAACAACAAGGTCCCGGCATTCATGGCGAGGTCGCGCGATCAAAGAGCTCTGGCGGCAGACGCCTTGGTTCAAGATTGGTCGCAGTTTCAGCTCCCATACGTGTTTCCGCCTCTGGCGCTCTTGCCCAGAGTGCTACGCAAGATCAGATCCGAGTGCAGCCGCATCATACTCGTCGCTCCAGACTGGCCGAGGAGGTCGTGGTATCCGGATCTGTGGCATCTCACGATCGGTCGACCGTGGTCACTGCCAGACCGACCAGACTTACTGTCCCAAGGGCCGTTTTTCCATCAGAATTCTGCGGCCCTGAACCTGACTGTGTGGCCATTGAGTCCTGGATCCTAGCATCTGCAGGATTATCTCAAGGAGTCGTTGCCACAATGAGACAAGCTAGAAAGTCGAATTCGGCTAAGATCTACCACAGAACGTGGAAGATTTTCTTATCCTGGTGCTCTGCTCAGGGAGTGTCTCCCTGGCCATTTGCATTGCCCAAGTTTCTTTCCTTCCTGCAATCGGGGTTAGAAAAGGGCTTGTCGCTCAGCTCCCTTAAAGGGCAAGTTTCGGCACTATCCGTGTTTTTTCAGAAGCGTCTAGCACGTCTTTCTAAGGTGCGCACGTTCCTGCAGGGGGTCTGTCATATTGTGCCCCCGTACAAGCGGCCGTTAGATCCATGGGATCTGAACAGGGTACTAGTTGCTCTCCAGAAGCCGCCCTTCGAGCCTCTGAAGGAAGTTTCCTTTTCTCGGCTGTCACAGAAAGTGGCGTTTCTTGTTGCGATCACATCGCTTCGGCGAGTGTCTGAGCTGGCAGCTCTGTCATCCAAGGCTCCCTTCCTGGTGTTCCACCAGGACAAGGTAGTGCTGCGCCCTATTCCGGAGTTTCTCCCTAAGGTCGTATCCTCTTTTCATCTTAATCAGGATATATCCTTGCCTTCTTTTTGTCCTCATCCGGTTCACCGGTATGAAAAGGACTTACGTTTGCTAGATCTGGTGAGAGCACTCAGAATCTACATTTCCCGCACGGCGCCCATGCGCCGTGCCGATGCACTTTTTGTCCTTGTCGCTGGTCCGCGCAAGGGGTTGCAGGCTTCTAAAGCCACCCTGGCTCGATGGATCAAAGAACCAATTCTAGAGGCCTACCGTTCTGCGGGGCTTCCGGTTCCTTCAGGGCTAAAAGCCCACTCAACCAGAGCCGTGGGTGCGTCCTGGGCATTACGTCACCAGGCTTCGGCTCAACAGGTGTGCCAGGCAGCTACCTGGTCCAGTCTGCACACTTTCACCAAGCATTATCAGGTGCATACCTATGCTTCGGCGGATGCCAGCTTAGGTAGAAGAGTCCTGCAGGCGGCAGTGACACCCCCGTAGGGGAGGGCTGTTTTGCAGCTCTAACATGAGGTATTTCTTTACCCACCCAGGGACAGCTTTTGGACGTCCCAATCGTCTGGGTCTCCCAATAGAGCGCTGAAGAAGAAGGGAATTTTGTTACTTACCGTAAATTCCTTTTCTTCTAGCTCTTATTGGGAGACCCAGCACCCGCCCTGTTGTCCTTCGGGATGTTTTTTTGTTGTTTGCGGGTACACATGTTGTTCATGTTGAACGGTTTTTCAGTTCTCCGATGTTATTCGGAGTTAATTTGTTTAAACCAGTTATTGGCTTCCTCCTTCTTGCTTTGGCACTAAAACTGGAGAACCCGTGATACCACGGGGGGGTGTATAGCCAGAGGGGGAGGGGCCTTGCACTTTTAATGTAGTGCTTTGTGTGGCCTCCAGAGGGCAGTAGCTATACCCCAATCGTCTGGGTCTCCCAATAAGAGCTAGAAGAAAAGGAATTTACGGTAAGTAACAAAATTCCCTTCTTTGATAGATCGGGCGTTTCTGAACGCGGCGATACCAAATGTGTTTATATTTTTTATTTTTTTAACCCTTTAATTTTCAATAGGGCGAAAGGGAGGTTATTTGAACTTTTTAGATTTTTTTTTTTTAATTTTTTAAAACTTTTTAAAATTTTTTTTTTTTTTTTATTTCACTAGTCCCCCTAGGGGGCTATAGCGATCAGCAATCCGATCGCTCTGCCCTATCTGCTGATCACAGCTACACAGCTGTGAACAGCAGATACGCTCACTTTCTGCTTCACTCGGCTCCAGGCCGAGTGAAACTGAAAGTAATTCATGGCAGGTACAGGAGTCATCACATAACCCTGTGCTACCATGAGAACTAACGGAAGTCACGTGATCACGTCATGTGACTTCCGGTATCTGGCGGTAAGTAAATGTTTATCGCTTTTTATAATGGCGCTGTCACATATTGACAGCGCCATTTAAGGGGTTAAATGGCACGAGCAGATAACGATTCTGCTCGTGCCTAGCAGGCAAACTTCTCAGCTGTGAAAATCAGCTGAGATGTGCGCAGATCGCGGCATGCTGCCGGCGGCAGACCGTGGGCAGTAACGTTATGACCGCTAGGATCTAATATTACTGCCCGCGGTCATTAAGGGGTTAACTCTAAAGGGGGCTTTACACGGTAGCGATATCGCTAGCAATTTGTAGCGATAGTGAGCGTGTTAGTACCCGCCCTCGTCACGCATGCGATTGTTTATGATCGCTGCCGTAGCGAACATTATCGCTACGGCAGCGTCACACATACTTACCTGGTTGGCGTCGTCGCTGTGACTGCCGAACAATCCCTCCCTCAAGGGGGAGGGACGTTCGGCATCACTGCGACGTCACCGCAACGTCACTAAGCGGCCGGCCAATCAAAGCGGAGGGGCGGAGATGAGCAGGACATAACATCCCGCCCACCTCCTTCCTTCCTCATTGTGGCCGGCGGCAGGTAAGGAGACGTTCCTCGCTCCTGCGTTGTCACACATAGCGATGTGTGCTGCCGCATGAGCGATGAACCACCTGGATAAACAACCCTTACCGATTTTTGAGTTTGGGACGACCTCTCCATGGTGAACGATTTTCACCATTTTTGAGGTCGCTGGTCAGTGTCACACGCTGCGATATCGTTAATGACGCCGGATGTGCGTCACTAACAACTTGACCCCGACGACAAACCATTAACGATATCGTAGCGTATAAAGCCATTACTCCCCAAAGGGTGCCCACAACCAGTGAATAGGGGGGAAACTAAGGGTGCTGTCATGGGCTGTTGAAAATCCCATTATCGGTAAGTAATTAAGATTATTCCCTGCCGCCCATGACAGCACCACCTGAGCGATTTATAGAGAACTACCACCTTAGGGAGGGACCACCGCCTGTAAGACTCGTCTCCCAAAGGAAAAGTCAGTTTTGGAGGATAAGTCCAACCTATAGTGGCGAAAGAAAGTACAAGGAGACGACCAAGTAGCTGCCCGGCAGATCTGGTCAATGGAGGCATCAGCCTTTTCTGCCCATGACGTAGATATCGCTTTAGTGGAGTGTGCCTTAATGCCCTGAGGAGGTGTGTTGCCTTTAGCTGAGTTATACCAGAGTGATAGCATCCCTGATCCATCTGGCTAATGTAGCTTTAGTAGCCCCTAGATTGCCCTTGAAATGTGACAAACAGGACCTGAGACTTTCTCCATTCTGTTGTCATATCTAGGTACGTGAGCGAGGCCCTCCTGACATCTAATGTGTGCAACCTAGTCTCTTTCTCGTTACGAGGGGGATCACAAAGGGAAGGGAGCATGATTTCTTGTGAGCGATGAAAGGTTTTAACTACTTTTGGAAGATAGAAGGGATCAGTCCTCAACACCACCCTATCGTTCATAATTTGTGTGTAAGGCTGCACTAAGGACAATGCCTGGAGATCCCCCACCCGTCTGGCTGAGGTAGGTGCGACGAGAAGCAAAACCTTAAGGGACAGCAATATCAGAGGATCATCCTCTAAGGGTTCAAATGATGGCTTTGTAAGGGCATCTAACACCAAATTGAGGTCGCACGGGGGAACCCTGGGAGCATGAAGTGGCACGGACCTAGACTTTGTTGTAATAAACCGGCTAACCCATTCTTTCTGTGCCAGACCACAATTAAACAGTGCCCCCAAGGCTGAGACCTGCACCTTGAGTGTGCTGGTTGAGAGACCTAATAACCCTTTCTGGTGAAATTCCAAAATTGCCGAGATAGGGGGGGACCCTCCGCCCGAGCCCCTGACTGAAGGAGAAAACGCTTCCAGACCCTCCCATAAATGTCCGTGGTGACTGCCTTCCTACTTCTAAGAAGGGTATCTACCAATCCTGGTGAAAAGCCCCATCTAGCTAATAGTTGCCGCTCAAACGCCAGGCCGTCAAATGAAGGGCCGGATCGTGGGGGTGATGAACTGGTTCCTGGGAGAGGAGATGTGGGTCGTCTGGAAGAATCCAAAGATCCACCAGAGACATCCTCCGAAGCCAGTAAAACCATGCCCTTTTCGGCCAGAACGGGGCAATGAGAACAGCATTGGCTCTGTCGTCCCTTATTTTCCGGAGTACCTAAGGTAATAGTATTAGGCGAGGAAATGCATAAAGGAGACCTTCCGACCTGGATATCTTGAATGCATTGATTGCAACTGGACTGTCTCTGGGGTTGAGTGAGCAGAACTTGTCCACCTTCCGATTCTTGTCTTCCAGGCATGTAGGAAGTGGGACAGCCTGCCCCCCACCTGATGTCTGGTGTCATTGTGTTGGTTTGCTCTTATTGTTGGAGTGTTTGCCAAAGAGAAAACCTGAGGTAGTCTTTCTACGGTCTTTCCAATGATCTTGTATTTTCTTGGGCTTTGTACTGAAAAATTGACGTCTCCGAAATGGCCGCCTCCGAGAGGATGTCACAGGGAAAACTGAAAAACCTTTCTTCTTATCAGATGCCTCAGTGAGGAGGTCATCCAGGCCGGAGCCAAAGAGATATGTACCCTCACATGGCATGCCACACAGCCGTCCCTTGGACTGGATATCTCCTTTCGAATTTTTCAGCCAGAAAGCCCTTCTTGCAGAATTGGAAAGTGCTGCTGATCTGGTGAAAAGTCTCAAAGAACCTACCGAGGCATCCGCCATAAAGGCTGCAGCACCCTGTAGTAAAGGCAATGACAAGATGATATCCTTCCTCGGTGTGTCATTTTTCAACTGGTCTTCTAATTGTTGAAGCCATACCATCAATGACTGGGCAACGCAGGCGCTTGTCACCGTAGGGCCCAAGTCCTTCTCAGAAAACCATCAGCCTTTCTATCCAGCTGATCCTTAAGGGACCCCATATCTTCAAATGGTAAAGTAGTGGAGCGTGAAGCTTTGGCAATGGCGACATCAATCTTTGGTGTTCTATCCCAAGATATAGATCATTCACCATCCACCGGGTACTTTCTGTTAAGGGAGGAGGAAAAATTCATCCTCCTATCCACCTTTCCCCACTGATCATCAATGAGACCTTGAATCTTTTGGGGCATAGGAAAACCTTTTACGTTTTTTGGAATCCAATCCCCCAAACATGACATCCTGGGTTGATTCGGGTCCCCTGGGGTCTACCATGCCCATATTTGATCTCACCGCCTTCACTAAGGGGCCCACATCAGCAGTAGGGAAACAAGGTCTACCACCCTTGTCTGCAGAGGAGGAGGAGTCTGAGTCGGACGAGGAGGATCCTGATGAGGCCGACGACCTAGAGCAGTGAGCCGATCCTGCTGAGGTATCAGGAGTGGACAGCTTAAGGTGACGAGAATTCTTGCGTCTCTTGCCCCCCTTGAGGGATTTCAGGGATTCCTGTAATTCTGCTCTGATAATGGTCTGCAATTCTGAGGAAAACCCTGGGCCTTCTGTGATTAGGGTCTGCTGGATACAGCCCGCACAGATGACTTTGGTGTAATCAGGTGACAGAGTGGAGTGGCATATTGCACATTCCTTATGATGCTGCTTGGAGGTACACTTTTTCTGCACCTAACAAGAAAGGGGGACATGGAAACGGGGCCTTAGTAATCATGTCTGATCATGACGCTCATTTACCCCCCCTTGACTCCTGGCAATACCGGATCTGGCGGCGGAATTTTTTCCCCCGACCTGCTCCTCCTGGAACTAACCGACCGACCGCTGCCTGGATTGGAAACAGTAGTCTTGGAACGTTCAGCCGAGCCTCGCCCTGAGTCACGTTGCAGTGACTCCTTGCGCTGCTCCTTGCTGTCCTGCCATAATGAAAATGGAGAAGAAGAAAAACTCACCCGTCGCGTTCGTCGGCCAGGTTTTTAAGGGAGAGCTCCATTTCGTGGGCAACGCCATCTAGGATTCGAGTGTGCATACGTCCCCCAGTCACTTCCTGGTCACTCTGCGCACGTCACCAGGGTCCGCGCGTCACTTCCGGTCGTCGCTTCCGGCTTCACTCCAGCGTGCTGCACAGCAGGGACAAGCCTTCCAGCAGCCGCCGTGAGTGCGCACATTTTTGGAGCGACACCGGGCAGAGCTCCCGCGCCTCACCGCCGCAGAGATCTGAGACCGGGGGGGTTGCATCCAGTCCCGAGCACCGGCTTCTGGTCAGTACCAGGCTTCCACACCGGGTCGGACCTGGGACAGCAATGGGTTGTCCATACCAGGACAGGAAACCAAACTGATGCAGAGGAGAGGTACCGGCTTTTTATCAGTGGGTTTCCTGTCCTGATGTGGGCGGCACCTATTTCTCAGGTGGTGCTGTCATGGGCGGCAGGGAAAATTCCCAGTGCCGTGAGATTGCAAAAGAAAGTGCAATCGCACAATTGCTTTTAATTTACAGTGTTTACTATAAGTCTGTCCATGAAAGAATAGCACTTTAGTCACCATTTTCAGAGACTCATTCCGTTTTTATGTTTCGGGATCTGTGGCTCAGTGACTTATTTTTCTGTGTTTTGACCTGGCGTTTTTAATTATACTTAATTTGTAAATAAATAATAATTTTTACAAAATATACACTGATATCAATATTGGATATGAGATAATATCTATGTATGTTAATGGTACTAATTGTATGTTTTGATTTTCGTTGTATATAGATTCAGTTTTTGAAGAAGGCACAAGCAGAAACGTTATGAATGTGAATAACTGATGATTACTGATTAATAAATAATACAAGAATTTTTCATTACTTATGAGTGCCGGAGTTTTTTTCATATGATATCTAAAATTAGACCGAATAGATAAGGAGGATGATGATGATTCCATCGGGTCATGGGAGAGGGGCATTAATTCTGATTTATCCCATTTATTTAGAGCCTGGAATATTTCCAAACACACAGACAGAGGAGACAACACTGGTTATGATTTCCTCCTCTTGATCCATATAAATTACCATATCATCTGCGTACAGGCCAATAATGTCTGTTCGATCAACTATAGTAATACCTTGATAGTTGGTGGTGAATGTATCCTTATTGCCAGGGCCTCAAAAGTTAGAACGTAAAAAATCTGGAGATAGAAAACATCCCTCCTGTGTTCCTCTCCCCAGGTAAAAGGGGTCAGATGGGATGTTATGAATCATTATTCGGGTCGTAGGGGTCACATATAACATGTGAATTCACTTACAAAATTTAGAACCAAGTGCAAATTGTTGCGGACCAGGGGGCAGGATGGGCCACTCCAATGAGTCAAGAGCTTTGGCCACAGCCATTGGGGCTAATGCCCATTTATTGTCCAGTACTATTGAACTGTATTGGACTCTTCTGATATTAACAAACATATTCATCCCTTGCATGAATCCAGTCTGATCTGGATGAATAATTACTAACGTAACTGAAGTAAGCCTCCTAGCCAAAATTTTGGTTAAGATTTTGAAATTGACAATCTTTAGTTCACAGGTGCTGCCTCTACTTTTTCAAAACTATAAATTACACAGTTCTGCAACTAAAAAGCTGTTTGATTATTTTCATCTAATTTCCATGTATTTTGGTGTGCTGAAAATGATGATAATGCAGCCACTGGTATGGTATACAATTTGAAGAATCTGAATTACAGCAATAATACCTAAAGTATAACTTTTAATAATTCCTCTAAAAATAGGGAAGGATGACCTTACCTATGCATAAAATTCAATGGGTTGCAAGATCCTCCATATCACTCGGGGGACTGGCATACCGTGTAAACACACAATAACACCTAAATATAATTGGTGCTGGCAAAATAAATCTAACCGAAATGGCCAAGGACGCTCACTCAGATCCCATTCACAAATTAGCAGTGGCGTTAATCATTATAATGACCATGGCACCCACAGGTGTGTGACTAATACACTTCACATTCGGTTAAACAAATCAGCATTAACCAGGAATTTAAATAGCCAAGTTGATAACCTGGTTGTGTCTGATAGGGAACAATCTCACCCAATTGCTGGTGTCTTGTCTCCCAAAAAACGATCAGTTCGTCCTCATATTCGGCGGTTCCAGAAAAGACCCTCACCACACGGGTCCTGGACCCCTTATGAACGGACTAACTGTCCTCTCCCAGAATCTCCTTCTCCCTTCTCCCGACGCGTTTCCTATACATCATTCATCAGGGGAGTAAATGAGGAGACAACCTCTACTGGGTTAATCTAGAAAAAATGAGAATATGGGGAGAATAATGGGGGGGGGTTCATATATATACAGCAGCCCCCAATACACCTCACCCTATATAGAAGAATCAAATGAGAAAACAACGACTTACCAGACGGTGACAGCACAAATCCTATTAGCTGTACACCGCTGTCCAGCCAGAGCCTTTTTAAATAGTCGCCGCTCTTCTGCCGGCGTGTGACGTCACATCCATGTTTGCGCTCACCGCTTCCGCTGTATGCGGTGGAGCGCATCAGTGGAACGCAATAGCGTCCCACAGGAAATGACGTCAAATCATATCCGGCGCACTCTCAGCATCGCACTAGCGATGCGAGAGTAGGACGCATCAGTGCACGGCAGCCCGCCCCCTCACCTAGATCAGACAGCCCATCGCAACATACCTCATCGCGCATGCGCCTAGTCCGTGACGCGGACAATCCTAATGGTGGGGACAAAGTATTATATAATAACATACTAATCATTGAACGGGGCGAAGGCCGCCACTACCAGATAATATATGCAGGTCTCAAAGGGACAGTTCAACAGAAAAACAGATATTGGAAAACAGATCGGATGTAAACTCTCAAGAATTAAAAAGACCAGCAATGCCAGAGGACACTATGGATAGATTCAGACACCTTACATAGAGCAAGTCAGCTTAAAGAGAGAGGTACTGGAAGGTAAATGACATTAGTTTAACCTATGACTACACTGGGATAATGAAAAGATGGACACAGATGGATCTGGGAATATTAACATATAAAAGAAATAGTAGAAAAGATAACTAGCCAACTCCACCACCAACTTAGCTAGACTGACAAAACTAACCCTACCTAGCTGTGGGGGTTGGCCCCCACTCGTCCGATGGCTTTCCCTCCTAACTACCACTATAGCCACCACCTACACAAAGGGTGCAAAAGAAATACATTCGTTAAGACCAAGAGGATGAATTGTTTTTAGCCGGAAGATCCACCTACACTCCTTCTGGAGGATTTTCTTATCCCAATCACCTCCCCGCCTAAGTGGTGGAACCACATCAATACCTTGGAAGGTGATTTGTGCTGAAAATGAAAAAAATATTTTAAAAAATCCTGGACGTCAGGATTTGCCACAAAATGCAAAATTCTCTTCAAATTTAGTAAATTCATAATTTTGTTTAGGGTTTTGAAAGTCAAAATTACTATTAATTAATTCACATCAATGAATTGAATATATATAATGCAAAAAAAATATAACTTTCAAAGAAAAGAACTTTCAGAGATAGCTAATGAAACCAGCATCAACATTTTGCAAGCTGAATGAGCGGGCTCTGACATGCCTGTGCTTGTTTCAATTTTTTTTTATCTTTGTTCTCGCCTGTTCACACTTTTTAATCTCCGTTCATGTTAGCTCTTCATATTCAACCGTGTTTCCCAAAATTACCATTATGGCTCAGCGGAAGTGTATTAATTCGCCTGACAATTTGTTACATTTGTGGTGAATATACAGTCATACCTCCCAACCGTCACGCTTTGCATTGTTTGTCCCGTTGCCACGGGCAGGGGGGCCGTATCCCGGGCTCCGCCCACCCACTCTCTCCCTGCCTCGCTGATTTTCCCTCCTACCATCCTAACATGTGACGTGAGTATAACAGAGCGGAGCGCGTTGCCTGAAACTAGTCTCTGTCTGCTCTGTGTTGCTGCTAAGGTATGAAGACTGAATCTCCCCAGCGCTGATTCCCCCCCTCCCACCCCGGTCGGACCGCGAGATCCTCAAGCTGTTTCTATGACTCACTGTGTCCTTATCTATCGTGTGTGCCTGCCCTGCAGCATTGAGAATCAAACAGTGTGTGCTTCTCAATGCTGCAGGCACACCACAGTAGATCAGGACATTGGGGAGAGGACACAGTGTGTACTTACCACTGACTTGTGTCCTCTCCTGCAGGTGCACAGCACTGGCCAGTAATATGCAAAGATTGAAGCATTGGCAATGCTTCTATCAGCTACCGACCACTGATCCCCTGCCTGGCAGAGCTGTTGTTCACACATAAGTGTTTTCCCAATCAGGCACAATCTGCTTTGTGCCTGATGCAACGGATCCGTCTCAGATTGTGAAAAAACTGATGCAACGGATCCGTTTTGTTTTTTTTATGCTGAGAGAGACCGCACACACGCAGGCACTACCTCGCACGCATCATCACTGCACATGCTAGCACTACCCAGCACGCATCATCACCGCACATGCCGTCACTACCCAGCACGCATCATCACCGCACACGCAGGCACTGCCCAGCACGCATCATCACCGCACACGCCGGCACTACCCAGCACGCATCATCACCGCACACGCAGGCACTACCTAGCACGCATCATCACCGCACACCCCTGCACTACCGCATGCATCATTACCGCACACGCCGGCACTACCCAGCACACATCATCACCGCACACGCATGCACTACCCAGCATGCATAATCACCGCCCACCCCTGCACTACCGCACGCATCATCACCGCACACGCCGGCACTACCCAGCACACATCATCACCGCACACGCAGGCACTACCCAGCACGCATCATCACCACACACCCCTGCACTACCGCACGCATCATCACCGCACACGCCGGCACTACCCAGCATGCATCATTACCGCACACGCAGGCACTACCCAGCACGCATCATCACCGCACACGCAGGCACTACCCAGCACGCATCATCACCGCACACCCCCCGCACTACCGCACGCATCATCACCGCACATGCCGGCACTACCGCACGCATCATCACCGCACATGCAGGCACTACCCTGCACGCATCTTCACCGCACACAACCCGGCACTACCTCAGTGACGTCACCGCTGACAGTGCGACTCCCTTCAGTTGCTGCGTGGAGCTGATAGAGAGAGGCGGTGTTCTACTGCTGTTCCTGTCAGCTTCATGTAGTAGAGCTGAGAGTGTCGCGGGACCTCTGTGGATTACGTCGGACCTGGAGGGGTATTTGCTGATTTTAATAAAATGGGGAAAGAGGGTGTTTTTTTGTCTTCCAAATAAAGGATTTTTTTGGGTGTATGTGTTTATTTACTTTCACTTACAGGTTAATCATTGGGGGTGTCTCATAGACGCCTGCCATGATTAACCCCTTATTACCCCGATTGCCACCGCACCAGGGTAATTCGGGAAGAGCCAGGTAGAGTCCTGGGACTGTCGCATCTAATGGATGCGGCAATTCCGGGCGGCTGCTGGCTGATATTTTTAGGCTGGGGGGCTCCCGAGAACGTAGAGCTCCCCATCCTGAGAATACCAGCCTTCAGCAGTGTGGCTTTATCTTGGCTGGTATCAAATTTGGGGGGATACCGCATGCCGTTTTTCTTGTAATTATTTATTTTACTGCACAATATAGACCCACCCACCTGCGGCTGTGATTGGTTGCAGTGAGACAGCTGTCACTCAGCATGGGGGCATGTCTGCCTGCAACTAATCATAGGCGCCGGTGTGCGGGGAAAGCAGGGAATACGAGATTGAATAATGAGTGACCGGCATTTTCAAATCAGGAGAAGCCGTCGGAGCAGTGTGACAGCCGTGCAGCCCTGCGCCGGTGATCGGTGAGAGTGAGTGAATGAGTCAGTGAGTCAGTCAGTGAGTGAGAGAGTTTGAGAGAGAGTGAGTGATTGATTTTCTGACAAGCAATGAATTTATATCACTTCTGGGCATGCTCAGAAGTAAAAACCGGATACGGTACATGTTTCCGGCATTTGAAGCATGACACCGTATCCGGCTCGCATAGACTTTCATTATGCACCATGCCGCACCCGGCGCTAGGCATTTTTTTGCCACTGGCAAAAAACGTTCCTCTCTGGGTCCTGTGCGGCCGCCGGAGTGACGATTTTTGCCGCATCAGGCAAAAACCGGATCAAATGCAAGTACATGCGGCACAATCTGGCACTAATAAAAGTCTATGAGGAAACACCACACCCGGCGGCAAAAAAAAAACAGATGCGTTTTTCCCGCAAGGTGCCGGAATGTGCCGCACAGCAAAAACCTGATGGGTGAACATACCCTTAGCTGCACACCCTGTTTAGCTCTCCTCCTAGGTTCTAGCTGCCTGCACACCCTGTTCAGCTCTCCTCCTGGGTCCTAGCTGCCTGCACACCCTGTTCAGCCCTCCTCCTGGGTCCTAGCTGCCTGCACACCCTTTTCAGCTCTCCTCCTGGGTCCTAGCTTCCTGCACACCCTGTTCAGCTCTCCTCCTGGGTCCTAGCTGCCTGCACACCCTGTTCAGCTCTCCTCCTGGGTCCTAGCTGCCTACACACCCTGTTCAGCTCTCCTCCTGGGTCCTAGCTGCCTGCACACCCTGTTCAGCTCTTCTCCTGGGTCCTAGCTGCCTGCACACCCTGTTCAGCCCTCCTCCTAGGTCCTAGCTGCCTGCACACCCTTTTCAGCTCTCCTCCTGGGTCCTAGCTTCCTGCACACCCTGTTCAGCTCTCCTCCTGGGTCCTAGCTGCCTGCACACTCTGTTCAGCTCTCCTCCTGGGTCCTAGCTGCCTGCACACCCTGTTCAGCTCTCCTCCTGGGTCCTAGCTGCCTGCACACCCTGTTCAGCTCTCCTCCTGGGTCCTAGCTGCCTACACACCCTGTTCAGCTCTCCTCCTGGGTCCTAGCTGCCTGCACACCCTGTTCAGCTCTCCTCCTGGGTCCTAGCTGCCTGCACACCCTGTTCAGCTCTCCTCCTGGGTCCTAGCTGCCTGCACACCCTGTTCAGCTCTTCTCCTGGGTCCTAGCTGCCTGCACACCCTGTTCAGCCCTCCTCCTAGGTCCTAGCTGCCTGCACACCCTGTTCAGCTCTCCTCCTGGGTCCTAGCCGCCTGCACAACCTGTAGTTAACTCCCTGCCTGTTCTGCACATTGCTGATCTGTGGTGGCTCAGAGCGATCACGGACAGCTTCTGCAGTTTCAGTTTGCTGGATGGGTGTAGATGGGGAGTGGATATGGGTGTGGCAGTTTGTATAATGGGTGTGGTTAGGGGTGTGGCCTAAAAATTGCCGCGGCGTGCGTTGTGCGCCGCAAACTTTGTCCCTCTTTCCCTTCTTTAAAAGTTGGGAGGTATGATACAGTGTTGAAGCAACAGACTTTGTGAAAAAAGTATACTTCGCGTATTTCGGACTAAAGCTTGGAGATCAAGATAAAGCTTGCGCGCCTCAAAGTGTACAAATGGTGTATTGAGGACCTCCGAAATTGGTTCAAGGGTAAGAAAAAAGCTTTCCGTTATGGGATTTCTATGGTATGGCGAGAGCAAAAGAAACATAGTGATGATTGTTGCTTTTGTTCATGCGATGTGAAGGGGTATAATTCAAAATGGAAGCATTCCATTTCATACCCCAATATTCACTCAGCAATTCGTCCCATCCCCCATGGCACAGATATACCAGTACCCAAGGCCCCTGCTACCTTGAAAGAGATAATGTTTCCAGGCCTCTCGGAGCCAAAATTGAAGGAAGGTGTGTTTGTCGGACCAGACATTAGAAGGCTTATAGCTGATCAAGAGTTTAACAATACCATGACACATCTTCAAAAAGAAGGGTGGATTGCATTTAAAGAGGTCATAGAGACATTTTTAGGCAATAACAAAGACCCTGACTACAAACAAATCATCGGACGAATGCTGAAAGCATTTCAATCTTTAGGTTGCCTGAGGAGTTGGAAAGTGCATTTCCTCCATTCACACCTTGACAACGTTCCTGAAAATTTGGGAGCTGTGAGTGAAGAGCAAGGTGACCGATTCCACCAGGACATTAAAAAGATGGAAAGAAGATACCAGGGAAGATGGAGCATTACAATGATGGCAGACTACTGTTGGACGCTTCAGAGAGACATTACAGATGCTACTCACAAGCGTAAATGTACCAAGAGAAGCCTCGCAGAAGAATCGATTTTAGTGTGTGTTAATGAGCTCATTGCAGTTAAAAAAAAAAAGATTTTCATGAAACATTTGTAATAAAAAAATTTATTTTATGAGTCTATTTTCATTTATTTTGAGGTATTTTCTTATTTAACAGTTACTTAAATCGTCAGAAAACGTGATGTCCTATGACAAAACGGAGGTCATTTTCGGATTCAGCGCACTCAAAAACATAAAGATTACGTGGAATAACCAAAAGAGCTCTTGAAAAAAATTTTTTTGCAGACCTGTGTTATTGCATCATAAAAGGTCAGGAAGAAAACTCCCCTTAGAACTGTCTTATTTGTGAAAAAACGTATAGGAAGCAGAGCTAGAACATCCTGATCTCTACTATATAACTATGGGGAAAATATCCAGCCCCAGCGCTTTCCCTGAGGCTAAATCTGCAATAGCTACATTCATTCCTCCTGAGTAAAAGCAGCATCTCAAAGGGATTGTTGGGAAGAACTCAGTTTAGGAAACTATATCAGGTAAATAAGAGGCATTTTGAGACATCACAGGTACTCCCTAGAATCCTATAGTGATTTATAATCATAAAACTAGCAGAGAATATCTTCTGGCTATAGAAGTAGCTATAGAGCCATCTGGTTCTCAAATTTTAAGTATAGTGTTAAAAGTATTATGCTGACCATGAATGCGAGCAGCTTACTCCATTGATTCCCTAGTTCACAATATGATTGGAGAGTAAAAAAACTATTTACTTCTAGATTTAGTATCCATATGTTGTCTATAAAATCTGTGGGAACATAACCATTCCAGTTTTTTTCATTCCAGGGGTTAGAGACATAAACTTTAAAGTTCTTTTAGCCTGAATTCGATATAAATATCTTCCCGAGATGTTACTCTTTTTTGCTATATAAAATCGTTGAGCAAAGACAACCTCTAAGATATGATTTCAGTGTATCCCAGAATAGGTTCACATTACAGGGCTTAGCGTGTACAGTTAAAATAACTAATCAATTGGATTGTTTTATAACATTTGGACCAAATAATTTCAAACAAATTAATTTATCTTCAAGAAAGATCTATGCACTATGTGGTCAAATTTAAGTGTAAGCATCACAGGGCTATGATCTGAGATACCCAAGTTCACGTTTTCCATACAAATTACCAGAGCCAAATATATAATCTAAGCAGGATGAAGTACGGTATACTTACAGTAGTGTTCAAAATATTATCAGTACAATATGGCTAACCAGATTATTCACTGTTTTTGGTATAAATTGTTACATGTCTGACAATTTACCAGTTGGTGCAGTAGACTATTAGAAAACTCAACAGACTTGGCATTCATGACCTGCAGGTTTTTGAGTCTGTATTTAAATAGTTAATTGAAATGGGGTGTGTTCAAAATAATAGCAATGTGGAGTTACATTAGGTTGGTTTCACATTTGCGTCGTTTTGACGGAAACGGAATCCAGCATATGTGGACACATGCAGTTGTTTATGAAGCACACAACCGCATGGTGTTGCGCTTCCACTGTAAATAAATGACCTGTACTGCATCTGTGCTTCAGTTTCTGTTAAAATGACGCAAATGTGAAAGCAGCCTTAGGTCAAATTGCCTCTCCAGGGAGGAAGGAGACAAACTCTAGCGCCACCTATTAGAAGTAGCAATCCTAAAAGTCAAAAGTGGCTTTTTGACAAGCCTTTTCAAATCACTAAGGATTTATGCCAAATCAGAACCCCAATTAGGTCAATCATTCTGTGAAGAAACAGGTGTGAATTAGGTGGCCCTTATTTAAAGGTGAACATGTTGTACATGCATTTCTCCTTGAAAGCCTGAGAAATATGGGTTGTTTGAAACATTGTTCAGAAGAAAAGCGTACTATGATTAAAAAATTGATTGGAGAGGGTAAAACCTATAAACAAGTGTAGGCAATGATAGGCTGCTTAGCTAAATTAATCTCCAATTCTTTAAAATGGAAAGCAAAAACAGAGACGTGGACGAAAATTGAAGACTACCAGTCGAATAGATTGAAGAATGGCAATGGCTGAGCCAAGGATCAGCTCCAGGAAGATCAAAGACAGTCTCAAGTTACCAGTGAGTTCTGTGACAGTTGAAGATGGCTGGGTGAAGCTTTTCTATTAGCAAGAAGTACCCACAAAGTCCCACTGTTAAAAATAGAGATATACTGAAGCAGATACAATATGCCAAAAAAACATCAACTAGACTAAAGAAAAATGGAGAAACATTTTGTGGACTTTTTGGATCCAAGGGCCACAGACAGCTCATCAGACGAGCCCCCCAACTTTGAATTCAAGCCATAGTACACTCTGAAGACAGTGAAGCATGGTGGTGCAAGCATCATGATATGGGCATGTTTCTCTTACTATGGTACCAGGCCTATTTACCACATGCCAGGGATCATGGACCAGTTTGCATACAATCAAAATACTTGAAGATGTCATGTTGCCTTACGCTGATGAGGAAATGCCCTTGAAATGGGTGTTTCAACAAGACGACCCTAAACACACTAGTAAACAAGCAAAATCTTGGTTCCAGTCCAACAAAGCTGCGGTTATGAAATGGCCAGCCCAATCCATGGACCTTAATCCAATAGAACTCTTGGGATGACATAAAATATGCAATTTCTGAGGCAAAGTCAACAAACGCAAATAAATGTTGGGATGTAGTGAAAGCATACTGGGCTGGAATAACATATGACAGCTGCTAGAAGTTGGTTGACTATGCAACATACAGTTAGGTCCAGAAATATTTGGACAGTGACACAAGTTTTGTTATTTTAGCTGTTTACAAAAACATGTTCAGAAATACAATTATATATATAATATGGGCTGAAAGTGCACACTCCCAGCTGCAATATGAGAGTTTTCACATCCAAATCGGAGAAAGGGTTTAGGAATCATAGCTCTGTAATGCATAGCCTCCTCTTTTTCAAGGGACCAAAAGTAATTGGACAAGGGACTATAAGGGCTGCAATTAACTCTGAAGGCTCCCTCGTTAACCTGTAATCAATGAAGTAGTTAAAAGGTCTGGGGTTGATTACAGGTGTGTGGTTTTGCATTTGGAAGCTGTTGCTGTGACCAGACAACAAGCGGTCTAAGGAACTCTCAATTGAGGTGAAGCAGAACATCCTGAGGCTGAAAAAAAAGAAAAAATCCATCAGAGAGATAGCAGACATGCTTGGAGTAGCAAAATCAACAGTCGGGTACATTCTGAGAAAAAAGGAATTGACTGGTGAGCTTGGGAATTCAAAAAGGCCTGGGCGTCCACGGATGACAACAGTGGTGGATGATCGCCGCATACTTTCTTTGGTGAAGAAGAACCCGTTCACAACATCAACTGAAGTCCAGAACACTCTCAGTGAAGTAGGTGTATCTGTCTCTAAGTCAACAGTAAAGAGAAGACTCCATGAAAGTAAATACAAAGGGTTTACATCTAGATGCAAACCATTCATCAATTCCAACAATAGACAGGCCAGAGTTAAATTTGCTGAAAAACACCTCATGAAGCCAGCTCAGTTCTGGAAAAGTATTCTATGGACAGATGAGACAAAGATCAACCTGTACCAAAATGATGGGAAGAAAAAAGTTTGGAGAAGAAAGGGAACGGCACATGATCCAAGGCACACCACATCCTCTGTAAAACATGGTGGAGGCAACGTGATGGCATGGGCATGCATGGCTTTCAATGGCACTGGGTCACTTGTGTTTATTGATGACATACCAGCAGACAAGAGTAGCCGGATGAATTCTGAAGTGTACCGGGATATACTTTCAGCCCAGATTCAGCCAAATGCCGCAAAGTTGATCGGACGGCGCTTCATAGTACAGATGGACAATGACCCCAAGCATACAGCCAAAGCTACCCAGGAGTTCATGAGTGCAAAAAAGTGGAACATTCTGCAATGGCCAAGTCAATCACCAGATCTTAACCCAATTGAGCATGCATTTCACTTGCTCAAATCCAGACTTAAGACGGAAAGACCCACAAACAAGCAAGACCTGAAGGCTGCGGCTGTAAAGGCCTGGCAAAGCATTAAGAAGGAGGAAACCCAGCGTTTGGTGATGTCCATGGGTTCCAGACTTAAGGCAGTGATTGCCTCCAAAGGATTCGCAACAAAATATTGAAAATAAAAATATTTTGTTTGGGTTTCGTTTATTTGTCCAATTACTTTTGACCTCCTAAAATGTGGAGCGTTTGTAAAGAAATGTGTACAATTCCTACAATTTCTATCAGATATTTTTGTTCAAACCTTCAAATTAAACGTTACAATCTGCACTTGAATTCTGTTGTAGAGGTTTCATTTCAAATCAAATGTGGTGGCATGCAGAGCCCAACTCGCGAAAATTGTGTCACTGTCCAAATATTTCTGGACCTAACTGTAGATGTGAAGCAGGTCTAAAAATCTGTGGTTATACAACTAAATGTTAGATTACCGATTCACAGCACTGCTAACTCCTAAATAAAAAGGACATATTTTGAGTATGTAAAGACAATTGCAGACACTGCTATTTTTTTGGAACAGCCCAATGTTAATTTTTTGATATTCTCTATAAAGTAGTTAAAATTCTTTGGTGTACTGGATAACTGTCACAACGAAGTATGAGAGATGCCTTCCGGCTCCCTCTCTCCCTTTTCTTTCTTTTGTTGGACTTCGTGGTCCCGATATTCCCAATTTGTCATGAAAAATGTAATTATATGTTGTGACCTGTTATGTTTTTCATGAAAACCAATAAAATACTTAAATTCTAAAATTCTATACAATTCACTGCATGTTGTGATTTAGTAAACAGTGTTTCCAATGCATGGAAATAAAAACTAGTATAAAGATTTTGGGCTTAACTCATGTTATTGAACACACTGCTATTATTTTGAACACAACTGTAGTTGAGGAACAGCCAGTGTACTCGCTTATATCTGGATGAAGTAATCTCCATAAATCCAACAGTCACTGGGTCCTTCTCCCATATCACACAATCAACAGAGCGAGAGATGACTGTGCAATCCAAAGAGCATTTATTCCAAGCAAATCAAATGGTCCATAACATAATCCACAAAACAGAGGGTAAAATTAGTAAAAAACCACAAATATAGTCCAGAAAGCGATAAATAAATGTCCATGTCTCTCTGAGAAGCCACAGCTTCCCTCAGAGGTTCAATCTTCTTCCTTCAAGTTCTCGAAACAGACTGCCTGAATCTCCCAGGTAAGCAGAGAGTTTACAGTAGGTGCATCTCATGCTCCCTCCCCTGACTTAGGAACAAAAGGCTGGCAGGGGAGGAATTAAACCTGCAAATGGGACAATGTAAACAGAAGCAGTACAAATAAGACAGTGAACCACGCCCAAACATTAGCCCACACAAAATGGTATACAATCCACAATATTCTACCATCACACCAACCATTACCTTCTATATATGTTGACATATGAATAGGGGAAGACGCCACTGAAGGAAAATTACAGTCCAAGCTGAGTCTATCCAAATAGCTGTCCATAATGAGATTAAGTCCCCCGATACATGGAATATACTTCTGGATAATATGCTTCTGGATAACTCAATGCAAAACATATAGTGTTTTTAATGATAATTATGCTCCCAAGGGGAAATATATACGCAAAGTCTAATATAATCCTTAGAATTTATTGTGGCACATACAAAAACAAAATGCTCTTCCAGATCTTTGTGAGCAATTTTTATCTCCCAGCTAATGGATTTATGTATTAAAAAGAGATACTGCTCTAGAGTAGATTGTGTGGAAAGCATAAATTGACCATTGTACCCAAGATTTATATACATATCTAACAATCTTTGGTGAGGTGAGTTACCACCAGAGCCACAATATGGTGGTAATAAGGTTTTCTCACAAATTAAATGCTAATTCTCTTCCAAGGGGACTTAAGGCCTCTTACATTCCATGTTGTATATAAAATTTCAGAGCCCATCTTGTTTTATGGAAAAATAGAAAAGATAGCCAGAAGGACATCATACGATAACATCTCATATCCCTCAGTAAACAGTGTTGAGCACCGCTCGCCAACAACCAAAAAGACTGTCAGTATTGTGTCACAGCAGATAAAATGACCAAGTTTGCAAAATGACAAAGGTATATCCTGAAAAAAAATATATTTAACGTTCCAGCAGCAATAAACATATAAACAGTAGCGAACATAACTAAGAAAAGAAGACAAAAATAGCAGGTGTTACACTGGTCACAAGAAGAGAGATTTCCCTTAGTTGCAAATGGAAGGTAAAGTTTACAACAAGGAGGGCAGCATTAAAAACAATAAAAAAAAAAACAAAAAACATTCTGGTTGAACCTGGATGAAGTTGAAGCCACTGTACCCTTTGCAGGAGTCCAGAAATACAGTCATATGAAAAAGTTTGGACACCCCTATTAATGTTAACCTTTTTTCTTTATAACAATTTGGTTTTTGCAAGCTATTTCAGTTTCATATATCTAATAACTGATGGACTGAGTAATATTTCTGGATTGAAATACGGTTTATTGTACTAACAGAAAATGTGCAATCCACATTTAAACAAAATTTGACCGATGCAAAAGTATGGCCACCCTTATCAATTTCTTGATTTGAACACTCCTAACTACTTTTTACTGACTTACTAAAGCACTAAATTTGTTTTGTAACCTCATTGAGCTTTGAACTTCATAGGCAGGTGTATCCAATCATGAGAAAAGGTATTTAACCCCTTCAGCCCCCAGCCTGTTTTCACCTTAAAGACCTGGCCATTTTTTACATTTCTGACCAGTGTCACTTTGACAGGTTATAACTCTGGAACGCTTCAACGGATCCTGGCGATTCTGAGATTGTTTTTTCGTGACATATTGTACTTCATGTCAATGGTAAATTTAGGCCGATATTTTTTGCATTTATGTGTGAAAATTTTGGAAATTTGGCGAAAATTTTGAAAATTTCGCAATTTTCAAAATTTGAAATTTTATGCCCATAAATCTGTGAGATATGTCACACAAAATAGTTATAACATTTCCCACTTGTCTACTTTACACCAGCGCAATTTTCGAAACAATTTTTTTTCCGTTAGGAAGTTAGAAGGGTTCAAAGTTCATCAGCAATTTTTCATTTTTCCAAAAAAATTTACAAAAAAAATGTTTTAGGTACCACATCACATTTGGAGTGACTTTGAGAGACCTAGGTGACAGAAAATACCCAAAAGTGACCCCATTCTAAAATCTGCAACCCTCACACTGCTCAAAACTACATCCAAAAAGTTTATTAACACTTTAGGAGCTTTACAGCAACCAAAGCAATGTGGAAGGAAAAAAATGAAAATTTTACTTTTTTACACAAAAGAGTTACTTTAGCCATAAAATTTAGCATTTTCACAAGGGTATCAGGAAAAATGCACCATAAAATTAATTGTGCAATTTCTCCTGAGTACACCGATATTTCATATGTGGGGGAAATCAATTGTTTGGGCGCACGGCAAGGCTCGGAAGAGAAGGAGCATCATTTGAATTTTTGAAAGCAAAATTGTCTGGAATAATTAGCAGATGCAATGTTGCATTTGGAGACCCCCTGAGGTGCCTAAACAATGGAGCTCCCCCACAAGTGACCCCATTTTGGAAACTAGACCCCTCATGGAATTTATCTAGATGTTTATTGAGCACTTTGAACCTCTGGGGGCTTCACAAAAGTTAATAACTTTGAGCCGTGAAAATAAAAAAAAAAAAAAATTACCACGAAATTGTTACTTCAACCAGGTAGCTTTTTTTCACAAGGGTATCAGGAAAAATTGCAACATAAAATGTATTGTGCATTTTCTCCTGAGTACACAGATACCTCATATGTGGTGGAAATCAAATGTTTGGGCGCACAGCAGGGCTCGGAAGGCAAGGAGCTACATTTGACTTTTCAAACGCAAAATTGTCTGGAATCGTTAGTGGATGCCATGTTGTGTTTGGAGACCCCCTGAGGTGCCTAAACAATAGAGCTCCCCCACAAGTGATCCCATTTTGGAAACTAGACCCCTCATTGAATTTATCTAGATGTTTACTGAACACTTTGAACCCCTGGAGGCTTCACAAAAGTTTAGAATGTTCAGCCGTGAAAATATATATATTTTTTTTTTTACCATGAAATTGTTATTTCAACCAGGTAGCTTTTTTTTCCACAAGGGTATCAGGAAAAAATGCACCATAAAATGTATTGTGCAATTTCTCCTGAGTACACAGATACCTCATATGTGGTGGAAAGTAATTGTCTGGGCACACAGCAGGGCTCAGAAGAGAAGGAGCGCCATTTCACATCAAAATTGGTTGGAATTATTAGCGTACGCCATGTTGCGTATGGAGACCCCCTGAGGTGCCTAAACAATGGAGCTCCCCCACAAGTGACCTCATTTTGGAAACTAGACCCCCATGGCATAAATCTACATGGGTAATGAGCACTTTGAACCCTCACGTGCTTCATACATTGAGGCATAAAAACAACTTCTCCCTCTGACAGCACCGCTATGCGCAAGCGCTGGCCATATGAACCATGTTACCTATTACCGTGGGCATGAGATTATGGGCGGCGCTGTGATTGTCATCAGCAAAGTCATCCAAGTACCCGCCCATAATCTCATTCCCGCACTTTTCCCTCTGACTCCACTGTTATGCGCAAGCGCTGGCCATATGAGCCATGTTACCTATTACCGTGGGCACGAGATTATGGGCGGCGCTGTGATTGTCATTAGCAGTGTCATCCAAGTACCCGCCCATAATCTCGTGCCCGCGCTTCTCACTCTGCCTCCACTGTTATGCGCAAGCACTGGCCATATGAACCATGTTACCTATTACCGCTTGCACGAGATTATGGGCGGGTACTTGGATGACTTTGCTGATGACAATCACAGCGCCGCCCATAATCTTGCGCCTGCGGTAATAGGTAACGTGGTTCATATGGCCAGTGCTTGCGCATAACGGTGGAGGCAGAGTGAGAAGCGCAGGCACGAGATTATGGGCGGGTACTTGGATGACGCTGCTGATGACAATCACTGCGCTGCCCATAATCTCGCGCCTGCGCAATCACCTCAAAAGCGTTCACACTTTGAACAGTGCTCAGTCCCGCGAGAGTGGCACTGGGCATGCGCAAAACTTTGGGAGGACAATTACATGAGGAAGGCGTCCTCATGTATGGAAATGAGCAATGGGGGACGGCGTACAGCGGCAGGAGGGGGAATAACGGACGCCAGAGAGCCCGCCCCCATGACCATAAAAACAGATTTGCATACAAAAAGGTAAGACTTCATAAAGTATTTTTTTAGGTCTCAAAGGGGGCACAATAGCAACAGGAACCTTTCCAGAATGCAGCCCACGAGCTGCAGAGGGGAATCTTATTTTTTTTTGCTAAATTTCTGCTGACAGGTTCCCTTTAAAGGGAACCTGTCAAGTGCAATCTGCACTCAGAGCCAGGAGCCGTTCTGGGTACATATTGCTATTCCCTGCCTAACTGTCCCTGTATACGCTAGCATAGATAAAGGCATCTATAGAAAAAGTATTTTTAAAGATCTTATATCTTATGCTAATTAGCGCGGGGACTAGTCCCAAGGGCGTTACTTCACTTGGCTAGTCGGCTCACATAGCGTGTGAGTACTCACACAGGGGCGTAATAACATGCTAACATGCTATGTGAGCCGACTAGCCAAGTGAAGTAACGCCCTTGTGACTAGTCCCCCGCTCATTAGCATAAGATATAAGATCTTTAGGAATACTTTTTCTAATGATCTCTTTATCTATGCTATCGTATACAATGACAGTTAGGCAGGGATTAGCAATATTCACCCAGAACTGCTCCTGGCTCTGAGTGCATATTGCACCTCACAGGTTCACTTTAAAGGGAACCTGTCACCAGATTTGGGGCCTATAAGCTGCGGCCACCATCAGTGGACTCTTATATACACATTCTAACATGCTGTATACATACCTCCCAACCATCCCGGATACAGCGGGACTGTACCGGATTTCAGCGAGTGTCCCGGTGTCACGATCGTGAGGCTTTTGTCCTGTGGCTCCGCCCACCCGCTCTCTCCCCATCTGACTTTCTCCCCCTCCAAATGCACATGAGCAGAGCCGAGCGCTGCTTCACTGCTCTGGCTCTGTGGTGCCACTATTATGGGTGGGCGGAAGCAGCATTTCCTTGGCTGCCGGCGCTTTAAATCGGCACCTGCAGCTCAGCGTGCACTCACTGCTCTCAGTTGAGCTGCTTGTCTACGGACATTCATCTGTGGGCGGAGCTACCGAGCAACATGCTGAGCTCTGTCCATAGATGAAGAGACTGGAGGAAGAGGAGATGCAACACCAAGAAACGCTGTATGTGACCCCCCCCACCTACCCAGAGCTGTATGCCCCAGCCCCCCCTCACCAGATCTGTATGCCCCTTAGCCCCCACACCAGATTTGTATGCCCCCCAGCCCCCCCACCAGATCTATATGCCCCCCAGCTCTGTATGCCTCCAGGCCCCTCCCACCAGATATGTATCCCAGCCCCCCCTCACCAGATCTGTATGCCCCAGCAGCCCCCTCCTCACCATAGCTATATGCCTCCAACCACCCCCCCACCAGATCTGTGTGCCCCCCAGCCCCCACACCAAATTTGTATGCCTCCATCCCCCCCATCGGAGCTGTATGTGCCCCCAGAGCTGTATAAGCCCCAACACCAGAGCTATATGCTCCTTAGTAATATCTATGCTACCAGTAATTTGTATGCCCCACAGTAAAGTTTATTTCCCCCAGTAATGTGTATACCCCTTAGTAACGTGTATGCCCCTCAGTGAAAAACACAGACGCTCTTCACTGACGTGTTAAACACGCATATGTCCCTTCATACTCCGTGATTCACGGTACACAGTGGTTGTCCATGTGCAATCCATGATACGTGATCCGTACGCCGTGATTGCACATGGACATATACTCACCTGCCCCCGCTCCTGCTCTCCATGGTGAGGAAGAGTCCCGCGATTCAGCATCCAGCCACCGCTCTCTCACCTCTGCAGCTACTTCCGGGTTGGCTCTGGCTGCATAAATGAATATGCATGCCATAATGAACCGGCCAGGAAGAAGCAGAGAGCAGCTGCCGAACTCAACATCGCTGGAGAAGGTGAGTTGAAAAAGCTTTTTATTTTAAATGTCCGTGTTTTTCTGGTACGTGTTTCACGGATCACACCATAGTGTGGTCTGTGGGACATCAGTGATGCCAGAAAAAAACTGGACATGTTTCTGTGCGGCATTCACGAATATGCATGTACGCCGCACGGAGACACGGTCAGTGAAAAATCACTGATGTGTGTGCAGACCCATTGATTATGATGGGTCTGCATAGGTCAGTGATTCTGGTACGTATAAAAAGTAGCACATACATACCAGAATCACTGACATCTGAAACAGGCCTAATATGTATGCCCCTCAAGTACTGTCTATGCCCCCAGCCCCTCCTGTGCTGACTATACTGTAGCCCCCAGCCCCTCCTGTGCTGTATATACTGTAGCCCCCAGCCCCTCCTGTGCTGTATATACTGTAGCTCCCATCCCCTCCTGTGTTGTATATACTGTAGCCCCCAGCCCCTCCTGTGCTGTATATACTGTAGCCCCCAGCCCCTCCTGTGCTGTATATACTGTAGCTCCCATCCCCTCCTGTGCTGTATATACTGTAGCCCCCAGCCCCTCCTGTGCTGTATATACTGTAGCTCCCATCCCCTCCTGTGTTGTATATACTGTAGCCCCCAGCCCCTCCTGTGTTGTATATACTGTAGCCCCCAGCCCCTCCTGTGTTGTATATACTGTAGCCCCCAGCCCCTCCTGTGCTGTATATACTGTAGCCCCCAGCCCCTCCTGTGCTGTATATACTGTAGCACCCAGCCCCTCCTGTGCTGTATATACTGTAGCCCCCAGCCCCTCCTGTGCTGCATATACTGTATAGATATACAGTGTATATGTGTGTATATTATATATATATATATATATATATATATATATATATATATATATATATATATATATATATATATATGCTATGTATGTATCACAAGGGAGGATGGGGATTTTATATATTAGTATATAAACCCCCATCCTCCCCTGTGATACATACACAGCGGTGTTGGTGTGCACTGTGCGTGGCTAGGTCTGTTAAAGTGATGCCAAGTGATCACATGCCGAGGAGGAGCTGGATAGAGACAAGCTGGGTAGGTGAGTGCTGCTGCTGCCGGCTTCCCCATATTATTACCTCCAATGTCTGTAAATGTATGATGTATATATCTATGTATGTCAGTGCAGATGACTGTGTATAGATTTGTCTGTTTATATGTATTTTAGGGAATTTGTCTTCAAATATGTACCGTATATGTGCCTATGCCTGTGCCCACGATCAGGACTCACTGTGTCCTGGAGGCAGCGGGTCCTGACCTGCGGGGCTGCACGTCTCCTCCGCAGGAGAACGCAGCTGCCTGTGCACACAATCAGGGTTCAGTGCGCTGTGGTCTCCTGCTGTGTTCTCCCTACGGAGGATGCATGCAACTGCAGCAAACAATTGATACGCTGCAGTCTGGAAAGACGCTCCGCAGGTCAGTGTTTGCTGCAGAAAAAACAAGCACAGTGGGCACGGGATTTCTAGAAATCCCTCCACTGTGCTTGTACTGTACAACGCAGCGTTTTGGACACAGCAAAAACACGCTACATCCAAAATGCTGCAAATACTGATCGTGGGCACGCAGCCTTATACAATGTGATCAGCAGTGCTGAAAAGGATTGGATGTGGGCGTGTCAGATTGCAAAATGGGTGTGGTTAGGGGCGCCGCATACTTTGTCCCTCTTTCTCATCTTTAAATGTTGGGAGGTATGGTTAAATTTCCCGTGTGCTGGTTTTTTATTGTCCAGATGAGTACAGGGAGGGAAGCAGGCTGCTCTGGTCTTGGTGCTGTCCTAGGAACTTAACCCCTTACAGTTCTGTCTCCTCTCCCTGAGCCTTCCCCTCCTCTCTGTAAACCCCAGTACAGGAGTGGATCCCAGGCCAGTGTCTCTGTTCCTGTTTTCCAGGTACCTCTGCTGATTGATGGTGTAGCTATCTGCTGTGCTCTGCTATCGGCAGTCTCTCTCCCTCTCCTCACAGCATTACAAATGGTGGTGCAGGGTGAACTTGGGGCCCCACTCTCTCAGGTGGCAACCCAATCCAGGAGCAATTAGGTGATATTTATCCTTGGGCGCAGGTCTCCTCTCCTCCAGAGCCCCTCTCTCTAGCTCCAGCCAAGAGAAATGAAGGGGGGAGGGAGGTTGGAGTGGTGCAGGTGCTGTGCCTCTCTGCTGGATTCTAATGGCAGCTGCTCCCATACATCTAGCAAGCCCTCTCTCTTCTGGCCTTCTCCCTCAGTCCCTACAGGCAGTGGGGCAGGAGGGAGCTTGGAGCAATGCTTCTTCTGTCAGCAAAACGCAGTGCTGCTGCACCCTCCTAGTCTCTGGGGACTGGTAGTTGTATGGTTGGTATGGCTGCTACTTTAGGCCCTGGCTTCAGCACTGTAATCAGGCTGCTACTCACTCAGTCTCCACAACGCTCCAAAGTTGTTTTCCTGGGCTCAACAGCAGATGTAGGGAGATGGATTTTGTTTTGGGGCCACTTTTTCTTAAGAATCGGCGTTGGATGTCACTAGATTACAAATTGAGATGCAGGAGCTCCTCCATGTGCATCCTTCTTCTTCCCCAGCTAAGCCACGCCACCCCATATATGACCTTTTTCACATCATTTCACACTGTAAACATGATAAACAAAAAACAAACAAAATTCACATCATTTTGTAGAAAAAAAAGTTTTCACTTATTAAACGCATGCATAATGAAAACATATATCTCATCAGGGTGGAAGACATCAAGACATCAAAACAGGAACCGACTAAATAAAAAGGGAACATAAAGTCCATATATAGTGGTATATTTGATTTTCAGATAAGGAAAAGTACGGATTCCTATAAAAATCAATAGCATATATAAATCAATGTATACTAGAAAAAATTTAATATAGAACCACTAATACTGTATATACTATATCCTGCATGAAAATTAACTGAAGTCTGACCATAGAAACAAATGTCCTACATTCAAAATAGAAGATAAATGGTTAATAGAAAATGTGTCTAAAGAGCCTGTCATTGTGTGGGGGAGAGGGACGGCCACAAGTTTTCTTACTTAATTGACCAAAGTAAAAGTGCCAGTATTAGAACAAGATGGTGTGAGCTCAGTTTAGATCCGGCCACGCAGCTCTTGTACATCAACATGCCCCCCAAAAATAAGATTTGCGTCTCATTGTATAATGCTGCTGCAAACGCATTTTTCCTAAAAACAGTCAAAAAACTTGGAGTCTAACGTCATCACTTCCATTTTTCAGCACTTAATAACCAAGGTTCTATCAATGTGTTTGCAGAATGACTAAGCTGTAATTTAAATCATCCAGGGTAATGAAGTCTCAATTCCTGAATTTTCAAACAAGTAACACAGAGGTTGGGTTACACAAATAAATGTGATGGTGGATCACATAAAAGGTGAAACCTTTTTGCTCCCTCTCGATGAAGGAGAATCCCATAATGATCACCAGCTTATATGTTAGGAGAACAAATTGCATTACGTCTTTCCTCCTCTCCCACTAAACCAGAGAGACCTGAGAAAATCGAGGACAAATACAGGGAAATGAAAGCAATCATACCATTTTGGCCCTGTAGTGCATGGTTTTCTCTCATGTTTAATCTAGAGTCAGATGCTGGATATTTCCAGCTCAGCAAGGTGGGCTCTCCCAGTAAAAGCCCCGTCACACTAAGCAACATCGCTAGCAACATCGCTGCTAACGAACAACTTTTGTGACGTAGCAGCGATGTTGCTAGTGATGTCGCTGTGTGTGACATCCAGCAACAACCTGGCCCTTGCTGTGAGGTCGTTGGTTGTTGCTGAATGTCCTGGGCCATTTTTTAGTTGTTGCTGTCCCGCTGTGAAGCACAGATCGCTGTGTGTGACAGTGAGACAGCAACAACTAAATGTGCAGGCAGCAGGAGCCGGCTTCTGCGGAGGCTGGTAACAACAGTAAACATCGGGTAACCAAGAAGCCCTGTCCTTGGTTACCCGATATTTACCTTCGTTACCAGCCTCCGCCGCTCTCACTATGAGTGCCGGCTCCTGCTCTGTGCACATGTAGCTGCAGGACACATCGGGTTAATTAACCCGATGTGTGCTGTAGCTAGGAGAGCAGGGAGCCAGCGCTAAGCGGTGTGCGCTGCTCTGTGCACATGTAGCTGCGTGCGCTGGTAACCAAGGAAAATATCGTGTTGGTTACCCGATATTTACCTTAGTTACCAAGCGCAGCATCTTCCACGCGGCGCTGCTGGCTGGGGGCTGGTCACTGGTTGCTGGTGAGCTCACCAGCAACTCGTGTAGCGACGCTCCAGCGATCCCTGCCAGGTCAGGTTGCTGGTGGGATCGCTGGAGCATCGCAGTGTGACATCTCACCAGCAACCTCCTAGCAACTTACCAGTGATCCCTATCGTTGTTGGGATCGCTGGTAAGTTGTTTAGTGTGACTGGACCTTTAGGCATATACCATCAACAAGTACAGAACCTCTAACTCAGGAATTGGAAACAAAGCTACAAATCTCTGACCACAAAAGAATGTGGAGGATTTAGAAAAAGAGAATTTTGTTTACTTACCGTAAATTCTTTTTCTTATAGTTCCGTAATGGGAGACCCAGACCATGGGTGTATAGCTTCTGCCTCCGGAGGACACACAAAGTACTACACTAAAAAGTGTAGCTCCTCCCTCCGAGCATATACACCCCCTGGATAACCAATTATAGCCAGATTAGTGCAAAAGCTGAAGGAGGACAGCCACCCACAAGTAGAAATAGAGCAAGAACCGGAACAACCGGAGACTCTGTCTACAACAACAGCTGGTGAAAACACACGGAACAAGAAAACTGCCAACAGGCAACAGGGAGGGTGCTGGGTCTCCCATTACGGAACTATAAGAAAAAGAATTTACGGTAAGTAAACAAAATTCTCTTTTTCTTCATCGTTCCTTATGGGAGACCCAGACCATGGGACGTCTCAAAGCAGTCCATGGGTGGGAATAAAACAGAAAACTGAGAAGTAGGCGAAACCTAACTTCACAGAAGGGCGACAGCCGCCTGAAGGATGCGTCTGCCCAAGCTCGCATCTGCCGAAGCATGAGCATGCACTTGGTAGTGCTTTGAAAAGGTATGCAGACTAGTCCAAGTGGCAGCCTGACAGACTTGCTGAGCCGTAGCCTGGTGCCTGAAAGCCCAAGAGGCACCGACAGCTCTGGTCGAGTGTGCCTTGATCCCCGGCGGGGGAGGCACCTGAGTACTCTGGTAGGCATCGGAAATGGCCGACGTAATCCAACGAGCTAGGGTCAGCTTAGAAGCCGAGAGGCCCTTACGCCGACCTGAGGTCAGCACAAAAAGAGAGGTGCACCGCCTAAGAGCAGCGGTGCGAGACACATAGATCCGGAGCGCCTGCACCAGATCCAGAGTATGCAACGCTTTTTCAAGGCGATGAACAGGAGCCGGACAAAAGGAAGGCAGGGAAATATCCTGGTTAAGGTGGAAAGGAGATACCACCTTAGGAAGAAAGTCCGGAGTCGGACGGAGAACCACCTTGTCTTGATGAAAAACCAAAAAAGGTGACTCCGAGGAGAGAGCAGCCAAATCAGAGACTCTCCTGAGGGAAGTTATGGCCACTAGAAAGACCACTTTCTGTGAAAGACGGGACAAAGAAACCTCCCTAAGTGGCTCAAAAGGGGGTTTCTGCAAGGCCGTGAGGACCAGATTAAGGTCCCAGGGATCCAAAGGCCGCCGGTAAGGCGGAATGATGTGAGATGCGCCCTGCATGAAGGTGCGCACCTGAGCCAGCCGGGCGATACGCCGCTGGAACAATACTGACAGAGCAGAGACCTGTCCCTTGAGGGAATTGAGGGATAGTCCTAGCTGCAGACCGGACTGTAGAAAGGACAGGAGGGTTGGCAGAGAAAAAGGCCAAGGAGCATGGCCGGAAGAGCGACACCAGGACAGGAAAATCTTCCAAATCCTGTGATAGATTTTGGCCGAGGAAGACTTACGGGCCCGAGTCATAGTGGAAATGACTTCAGGAGGGATACCAGAAGTCGTCAAGATCCAGGACTCAAGAGCCACGCCGTCAATCTGAGAGCCGCAGAATTCTGGCGGAAAAACGGACCTTGTGAGAGAAGGTCTGGACGGTCCGGAAGATGCCACGGCACCTCTACGGACAGATGGAGCAGGTCTGGGTACCAAGGTCGTCTGAGCCAGTCTGGAGCAATGAGGATGACCCGACGGCCCTCCATTCTGATCTTGCGCAGGACTCTGGGCAAGAGAGCTAGAGGGGGAAACACGTAAGACAGACGAAACTGGGACCAATCTTGAACCAGCGCGTCCGCTGCAAGGGCTTGGGGATCGTGGGAGCGAGCCACGTAAACCGGAACCTTGTTGTTGTGCCGGGATGCCATTAGATCCACTTCCGGAGTGCCCCACTTGCGGCAGATTGTCCGAAACACTGCCGGATGCAGAGCCCACTCGCCGCTGTCCACGGTTTGGCGGCTGAGATAATCTGCCTCCCAGTTTTCCACGCCTGGGATGTGGACTGCGGATATGGAGGACTTGGAGTCCTCCGTCCACTGAAGGATGCGTTGAACCTCCAACATTGCCAGGCGGCTGCGTGTCCCGCCCTGGTGATTGATGTAGGCAACCGCAGTCGCGTTGTCTGACTGGACTCGAATGTGCTTGCCCGCCAACAGATGGTGAAAGGCTAAGAGAGCTAGAAGCACAGCTCTGATTTCCAGCACATTGATCGAGAGGGCTGATTCGGACTGAGTCCAAGTGCCCTGCGCTCTGTGGTGGAGATATACTGCTCCCCAGCCGGATAGACTGGCGTCCGTGGTGAGGATCACCCAGGACGGGGCCAGGAAGGAGCGTCCCTGAGACAGAGAGAGAGGCCGAAGCCACCACTGAAGGGAGCCCCTGGTCTGTGGCGACAGAGCTACCAACCTGTGCAAGGAGTAAGTCCGCTTGGAAATGTTCCTTTCCGATTGCAAAACGTAGCCAACGCTGGTGTGAAACCGCAATTGGCACATGCAAATAAGCATCTCTGATATCGATGGATGCTAGAAAATCTCCTTGGGTCATTGAGGCAATGACTGATCGCAGAGATTCCATGCGAAAGTGCCGCACCTGAACATGCTTGTTGAGAAGTTTGAGATCCAGGATGGGCCGGAAGGAACCGTCCTTCTTGGGGACTAGGAAGAGATTTGAGTAGAAACCTCTGAACCGTTGCCGGGCGGGAACCGGTACAATTACTCCGTTGGCCTGCAAGGATGCCACGGCCTGAGAGAAGGCGGCGGCCTTGGAGCACGGGGGAGTGGACAGAAAAAATCTGTTTGGCGGGCTGGAAGAGAATTCTATTCTGTAGCCGTGGGAGATTATATCCCGCACCCACTGATCGGAGACGTGTTGAAACCACACGTCGCCAAAGTGGGAGAGCCTGCCACCGACCAAGGACGTTGCTGGCGCGGCCAGATAGTCAAGAGGAGGCTGCCTTAGTGGCAGAACCTCCTGCGGTCTTCTGAGGACGCGGCCTCGTGCGCCAGCTGGGTTTTCTGTCCTTGGCTGAGTTAGTGGACGAGGCTGAGGGCTTAGAGGATGACCAGTTAGAGGAACGAAAGCTCGACTGGTTCCTGCCTTGGACAGGTTTCCTGGTTTTAGTTACATAGTTACATAGTTACTTAGGTTGAAAAAAGACCTAGGTCCATCTAGTTCAACCTTCCTCCACCAGTTCTACATTTAGTCACTAAGTCATTTATAACCAACAATGTTTTGTGTACTGAGGAAATCATCCAGCCCTTTTTTAAAAGCTGTTATAGTATCTGCCATTACAACCTCTTGTGGTAGTGTATTCCACAGTCTGACCGCTCTAACTGTAAAGAACCCTTTCCTATTTAGGTGTCGGAATCGCTTTTCTTCCACTCGCAGTGAGTGCCCCCTGGTCCTTAGTATTGTTTTTGGAAGAAATAAGTCATGTGCCAGTCCTTTATATTGACCAGACATGTATTTATACATATAAATGAGATCTCCTCTGAGATGTCTTTTTCTAAGCTAAACATATCTAACTTTTTCAACCTGCCATCATACAGGAGGCCTTCCATTCCTTGTAATAGTCTAGTTGCCCGCCTTTGAACTGACTCGAACTTCTGAATGTCCTTTTTAAAATGTGGAGCCCAAAACTGGATCCCGTATTCCAGATGTGGTCTTACAAGTGATTTATAGAGGGGTAACAATACGTTGGGATCACGGGATCTAATCTCTCTTTTTATACACCCTAAAATCTTGTTTGCTTCAGCAGCTGCTGCTTGACATTGAGTGCTGCTGCTCAGCTTATTTGTAATGAGAATACCCAAGTCCTTCTCCTGTTCTGTAGTCCCGAGTTTACTTCCATTTAATGTATACGCAGCTATAGGATTACTCCGTCCTAGGTGCATTACTTTACATTTATCAACATTAAATCTCATTTGCCAAGTATCTGCCCATTCTGACATCTTATCCAGATCTTTTTGTAATATTGTACTATCCAGGTCAGTTTTTAATATCCTACATAGTTTGGTGTCATCGGCAAAGACTGACACTGTACTATCAATCCCATCCACAAGGTCATTAATAAAGAGAGTAAAAAGAATTGGTCCAAGCACAGATCCCTGCGGCACCCCACTGCTGACTATAGCCCATTTAGAGAATGTACCATTTATGACTACTCTTTGTTTTCTATCTCTTAGCCAATTCCTTACCCAGTTGCATATTGTGTCCCCTAGTCCTTGCTTCTGGAGCTTTAGTATAAGGCTATTATGTGGTACAGTATCAAATGCCTTTGCAAAGTCCAAATAAATCACATCAGCTGCATTACCAATATCCAGGTTTGAACTTACCCCCTCATAGAACCCCAACAGGTTGATTGGACACGACTTATCTTTCATGAATCCATGCTGTTTGTCAGTTATCATATTATTTTCTGCAATATATTTTTGCATGTCATCCCTTAAAATGCCCTCAAAAACTTTGCATACTACTGATGTCAGGCTTACTGGACGGTAGTTGCATGGATCTACCCTCTTACCTTTCTTAAATATCGGTACCACATCAGCAATCCTCCAATCCTGAGACACCAACCCCGTTACAAGTGAGTCTAAAAAGATGAGATACAGCGGTCTGTCGATTACGGAGCTCAATTCCCTCAATATTCGTGGATGAATACCATCTGGCCCTGGGGATTTGTCAATGTTTAATTTACTCAGACGTAGGCGTACTTCATCTTGTGTTAAATTAATTATATCGGGTGGTGGACTTTGATTTTTCACTTGTTGAATGATCCCTGGTACAGTCAGTTCCTTGGTGAATACAGATGAGAAATGCCTATTTAATATCTCAGTCTTTTGTTTGTCCTCTATAACTAACTTGTTATTATATTTTAAGGGTCCGATACTATCCTTTGTTTTCCTTTTGGCATTAATGTATTTATAAAAGATTTTGGGATTTATTTTAATGTCATTGGCGATTTTTGTTTCAGTAGCTAGTTTTGCTTGTTTGATTTCTTTTTTGCATTGCCTATTGATATCTTTATACTCCTGCAATGCTATTTCTGTATTCTCAGCCTTTAAGATTTTAAACGCCCTTTGTTTTTGTTTTATTATACTTTGTACAGTCTTATTTATCCATAGTGGTTTCTTTTTATTCCTGGACATTTTATTACCAGAGGGTATACGTTTTTTACAGGACTCAAGTAGTATATCCTTAAACTTACCCCATTTATGTTCGGTATCCCCAGTTACCATGACTCTGTCCCAATCTACACATTTAAGCTCTTCCCTTAATTTGTTGAAATCAGCTTTCCTAAAATTCCAGGTTTTAGCATTCCCCCTTTGAAATGTTCTATTGAATATTAAGTTGAAGCTTACCATATTATGATCGCTGGTGCCCAAGTGCTCCCGGACCTGTAGATCTGAAATTGTATCCGGTCTATTTGACAGGGCCAGATCTAGCAAATTATCTCCCCTGGTCGGTTCACCTACCATCTGAGAGAGGAAATGGTCTTGAATGGTAGATAGAATCTTCTGGTTCTGCTAAAAGCTGTAAGTTCTTATGTCCCACTGTATGTCTGGATAGTTGAAATCCCCCATAATAAGAACCCGATTATTATTATTAGCTGCCTTTTCAATTTGTTCCAGCATTTCACCCTCTATTTGTTCAGGTATGTTAGGAGGCTTATAGCAAACTCCAATTAGCATTTTTCCATTATTCCCCTCCCCATGTACATTTACCCATACTAACTCTACATTGTTGCTGTTCCCCTCAATGTCATCATACAACACAGGTTTTAGGTTAGATTTGATAAATATACACACCCCACCACCTTTTTGGCCTTTCCTGTCCTTCCTAAATGTACTATAACCCTGTATGTTTCTCACCCAGTCATGGCTTTCATCCAGCCAGGTTTCCGTAATGCCCACCACATCATAATCCATGGTTGACATAAGAGTCTCCAATTCATTCATTTTGTTTGCAAGACTTCTTGCATTTGCCAGTAGACATTTAATCCTATTAACACCTTTATTACTCCTAGCCTCCCTACGTTCCTTGTATGTCCCATCCCCCCCTAATCCTTCATTGACCCCTACCATTTCCCTGTCTCTATCTGCTCTATCTATCCCCTTATTTGCTCCACTACCCTCCCTCCCCCCCGATCCTAGTTTAAAAGCTCCTCCATCCGTCTGACCATTTTCTCCCCCAGCACAGCTGCACTTTCCCCATTGAGGTGCAGCCCGTCCCTACCGTAGAGCCTGTAGCCGACTGAGAAGTCAACCCAGTTCTCCATGAACCCGAACCCTTCCTTCCTGCACCAATTTCTAAGCCACATATTTATCTCCCTAAGCTCCCGCTGTCTTTCTAGTGACGCTCGTGGCACCGGTAGTATTTCTGAAAACACCACCTTGGAGGTCCTGGACTTCAGCTTCTCTCCTAGTTCCCTGTAATCATTTTTAAGGACCTTCCACTTGCCTCTAACTTTGTCATTAGTACCAATGTGCACCATGACCGCTGGGTTTTCCCCAGCCCCACCCAGCAATCTGTCTATCTGATCCACAATATGCCGAACCCGAGCACCCGGCAGACAACACACTGTTCGGCATTCACGGTCTCGGCGACAGATGACCCTGTCTGTCCGCCTAATTATAGAGTCCCCTACCACCAATATCTGTCTGGGCTTTGCTGCACTCCTATTTCCCTCCTTCCTACAGCAGTTGTTTTCCTGGTTGCTAGGAGCAACATCCTGCTGTAGTGACCCTAGTCCAGGCCCTTCATTCCTAATATCAGCCAAACAGGCATATTTACTAGGTTGTGCCAGGTCAGGACAAGGCTCCCTGACACTTTTCCCCCTACCTCTTCTTCTAACTGTTACCCAGCTACCTACCTCTGGGTCCTGATCTTCCCCACTTCCACCCTCCTCCATATCACTGGCCCCAGCCAGAGAAAGCTCAGTGAGCTCTAAACTCCTCTCCAGGTTTGCAATGCCCCTTAGTGTTGCAAGCTGCTTATTTAGATCAGTTACCTTGGCTTCCAAATACGCAACATGCTTGCATCGAGTGCAGACATATTCACCCTCGAACGGCTGCTCAAGGCATGCATACATCTGACAAGATACACACCCGGTAGCATTGTCCATGGAGCACCTATCAAATGGGGATCAACAGTAAAGTAGAAAAACAAAGAAAAAAAAACGAAAAAACCCAATGGAAACGTAGTTTGTGGCAAGGAAGTACTCTTCCCGCCCGTAGCCTCCTTAATAATTTCATCCAGTTGTTCGCCGAACAGCCGGGGCCCAGCAAATGGGAGCCCAGCAAGGTACTTCTTGGAAGAAGCGTCTGCTTTCCACTCTCGAAGCCACAAGATCCTGCGGATAGCGAGGGAATTAGCCGAAGCCACCGCCGTGCGGTGAGAAGCCTCCAGAATGGCAGACATGGCATAGGATGAAAAGGCTGAAGCCTGGGAAGTTAAGGCAACCATTTCGGGCATAGAGTCCCTGGTGAGGGAATGCATCTCCTCTAGAGAAGCAGAGATGGCTTTGAGAGCCCATACTGCTGCAAAAGACGGGGAGAACGAGGCCCCTGCCGCTTCATATACAGATTTGGCCAGAAGGTCAACCTGGCGGTCAGTGGAATCCTTAAGTGAGGTGCCATCAGCCACAGATACAACTATCCGGGCTGAGATTCTAGACACCGGAGGGTCTACCTTTGGTGAATGAGCCCACTCCTTGACCACCTCTGGTGGAAAGGGAAAACGGTCATCAGAACTACGCTTTGGGAAGCGTTTGTCAGGACAGGCCCTAGGCTTGGTCACAGTGGTCTGAAAACTGGAGTGGTTAAAAGAACACACTCCTTGCTCTCTTAGGTGAGGTAAACTGGTGTTTTTCTACCAGAGAGGGTTGTTCCTCTGATACTGGTGGATTGAGGTCCAGAACAGAATTAATGGACGCAATCAAATCACTAACATCTGCATCACCCTCGGTGAGATCAATGGGGCACATGGAGGTAGCGTCCGAGCCCACAGTAAAAGCATCCTCCTCGTCCTGCGATTCAGCTCGTGAATCAGAGCCACGGGACGAGGAAGGAGAGGAGCCCCTGCGTCTCCTTTTAGGAGGACGGGGTCTGGGACCAGATGAAGAGTCCTCTGCGAGCTCTGCTGAGCGAGCCGTAGCAGCAGGGGCACCCTGTGAAGGGGGCTGATGCATGCTCAGCAGAGTCCGGGACAGCTGTCCCATGGAGTCAGCAAAGGACTGGGAGATAGACTTAGAGAAGGATTCTACCCAAGCCGGGGGTTCAGCCACCGGAGCCGGAGCAGCCGGAGGGACCACTGGGGATAAGACCTCAGGCTGAGGCACCACCATGTTAGAGCAGGCATCACAATGTGGATATGTGCTCTGTTCAGGCAGTACGAGCTTACATGCAGTGCATATAGAGTACAGCCTTGCAGCCTTGCTCCTTGTGTGAGACATGCTGCTGAAGTGGGGGTTCTGAGCTAGAATGGCCCCTAGAGAGTATATAAGCAGGTCCACAAACGGAGGTTGTGGCTTACCAGACCGTTTTGTGTGCCCTCCAGATCCCACAGGCCGGACCCCCAGAGAGATGCTGCAGCCAGCTCCGATCAGTGTGAGAACGCTGATAAAATGGCGCCGGAGCAAGGAGAGGGGGCGGGGCCAACTCTAAGAGCGGGAACTGGAGGGCAAAGGAGGTATACAGGGGAGGGAATCTTTCCTCAGAGAGGAGTGTCCCTTCCCTGTGCTGAACAGCCGCTGGGCGGAGCCGCACTGTCCCTCTGCATGATTGGCATGCAGGGGCAGTGAAAACGAAAGTAGGCCTCAGGCGAAGCCGGGGCCTAAATTTAACAATGCGGCCGGCCAGCAGGCACCATCGGCGCGGTTCTCCGGTGAAAACCAGAGAACCGGCCGGAAATGTCAGCATAGTTACACAGCACACTCTCCCCAACAATAAAGTACAAGGGACCCCTCAATAACCACGTCTCATATACTTAGCTTGTGAGACGCAGGGCCATGAATGCTCCGTCCGGCAGGATCAAAAAGGGGCTGCGGATGGAGACCGGTCTCCTGCAAGGCAGGAAGAACCGTGCTGGCTCCCACTTCAAGCCAAAGCCCTAGGGGATGGTGAAGGAGCACGGCATGAAGGGCTCCAGCCCTGAAATCAACCTTAACAACACTGCCGACACAGTGGGGTGAGAAGGGACATGCCGGGAGTCCAGGATTGGACCCGCTTTTCTTCAAATTCTTTCCCAAAAAATCAAAATCAGGTGAGAATGCATGTGTGGATGTGTGCCTCCTGAACACAAAGCATTGAACTGGCTATAATTGGTTATCCAGGGGGTGTATATGCTCGGAGGGAGGAGCTACACTTTTTAGTGTAGTACTTTGTGTGTCCTCCGGAGGCAGAAGCTATACACCCATGGTCTGGGTCTCCCATAAGGAACGATGAAGAAAGATTGATGGTCTACTAGAAATAGTATTGATTCATTATCTTCTATACATCAATTTCTTCAAGGAAGACTTAAAGACCTAAAACACAACACTCTCGAGGCACATTTAATGCAAAACTAGAACCAAAGTTCTCCAAACAACCCTTGATAAGATGTTCAAAGGCAAATGTAGAAAAACAATTCAACATAATTCTACACAATCATGGGACTCATCTCGAGCCTGACAGGTACTAACTTTGAACCCATGCTTGACTCCAATCTCAAAGATCTGTCTTTAAGCGCTTATTTCTTGTCACCATGACTTCAGGAAATATTAACCAAAGAAATTGAGCTTCCAGTCTCGTCTTCTCAGATCCAGTGGATGAACTTCAGTAATTATTACACATTTTGGATGTAAGAAGGGCAGTCTTAAAATTATTTTCATGTTGCTCAATCCTTTAGAGCGTTGACAATGAAAAAATACTTACAATAAAGCTCCTCTTGCACAGTGAATTAAAGATATTAAAGAATGCGACTCCATTCAAGGTTTGGACTCATGAATACATCTCATTCCACTTGTTTTATCTGTACATCACTGGCAGAACTTGGCCAGGTTCCATTAGATGAAATATGTAAAGCTGCAACCTGGTCCATTCAAAATCAACCTTTATTTAACACTACAGGTTGGACATTATTCCCACAGAATGTTCAGCTTTTGGTACAACAGTGCTTAGAAAACATATCTGCTGGTCTCCCACTCTATCATCATTAGAGATGAGCAAACCCGTGTAAGGCTATGTGCGCACTAGAAAGTGCCATTGTCTTAAGAAAAAAAACAGACCCTCTGAAAGAAGCCCGCACCCGTGGTAAAACCGCACACGCGTTTTTGCCGCGGATTTAACAGCGGATTTACCGCAAGTTGGTCCCCGCGGTTTTTACCGTTATCTATGGCAAAAAACGCAGGTACCTGCGGAAAAGTAGTGACATTCACATTTTCTCAAGAAATTCTGCAGAAAGAATGTTCTTGAGAAAAACAAAAACCGCAGTGTGCGCACAGCTATTTTTTTCCCATAGGTTTTGCTTGGAAATGTCTGCAGAAAGGTTACAAACATTTCTCAAGAAATTTCTGCAGCAAAACCGCGGGTAAAAACACAGTGTGCACACAAGGCCCAAGTTCGGTTCGGCGAGTTCAGCTGAACCAAAGCTCTGTCTTGACCCGAACCCCAATGGAAGTCACTGACTGGCAGTTCGATTCTCTGCCAACATACAGGCAGCCATAAGAAAAACACTTCAAGAGGGTAGGCAAAATGTGTGTGTGCGTGTGTGTGTGTGTGTGTGTGTGTGTGTGTACACAAACTACATCCGATCATGCTGTTACCCCAGTCCGAGCCGTTCAAACACTGCATGTGGTTCGCACAGGGCTGAGTACTGAGCATACGTGAGCACAGAGATGCTTGCCCGAGTGATCAGCATACGTAGAGCATCCGTACATATTTTTTTTTTTCAATAAAAAGGTCGGTGTTCGGCCAAAAACCAAACGCCGACCCTCGGGATCGCTCATCTCTAATTATCATTCCTAATTTCCAACGGTGTGCTGCTGAGAGAAGATCAGGAAAGCTAAAATTTGCTTATCAGATCTTTCATTTCCTGGAGTCAATAGGCGGCACAGCATTCCCACTATTGTATGTGTGTAAATATAATATACTATATGTAAATAAAATTATATATATATATATATATATATATATATATATATATATATATATATATATATATATATATATATATCTGCGTAACATATAAGTGCAGAGAGGTAATTAAATTTCTCTTTTAAGCCTGACATCAGCTTATTATTGTAATTCCTGCTTATTAATCTGTTTATTCTAAGAAGGATAACCTGAAGGTGTGGTGCCTACAGACTCCAGGAAATGAAGGTTTCAGCCAGATACAATTACAAGGTTTATTTATATAAGTCTATAAATAAATTATTTGTATCGCTGCATGTGCAAAACTATTGAGCAACCACAGCCTAAGGTGTTCTGCACGTGGTCAGATAACTCCATTTTGGTGAGCACTGCTTCCATAGAGGTGCATGGAGTACCTACTTTGACAGACAAGATGCAAATGAGGTTTAATACTGATAAATAGAACGTTATGCACCCAAAGAGGAAAAAAAGAGAATTTTGTTACTTACCGTAAATTCTTTTTCTTATAGTTCCGTATTGGGAGACCCAGACCATGGGTGTTTAGCTTCTGCCTCCAGAGGACACACAAAGTACTACACTTAAAAGTGTAGCTCCTCCCTCTGAGCTTATACACCCCCTGGTAGCCAGTCCTAGCCAGTTTAGTGCAAAAGCTGAAGGAGAATAGCCACCCACAAGTAGAACCGAGTAAGAACCGGAACAACCGGAGACTCTGTCCACGACAACAGCCGGTGATAACACACGGAACAAGAAAATTGCCAACAGGCAACAGGGAGGGAGCTGGGTCTCCCAATACGGAACTATAAGAAAAATAATTTACGGTAAGTAACAAAATTCTCTTTTTCTTTATCGTTCCTTTGGGAGACCCAGACCATGGGACGTTCCAAAGCTGTCCCTGGGTGGGAATAAACAGAAAAAACTAAGAAGTAGGCGGAGCCTAACTTCACAAGTGGGCGACAGCCGCCTGAAGGATGCGTCTGCCCAAGCTCGCATCTGCCGAAGCATGAGCATGCACTTGGTAGTGCTTTGATAAAGTATGCAGGCTAGTCCAAGTGGCAGCCTGACAGACTTGCTGAGCCGTAGCCTGGTGCCTAAAAGCCCAAGAGGCACCGACAGCTTTGGTCGAGTGTGCTTTGATCCCCGGCGGGGGAGGCACCTGAGTACTCTTGTAGGCATCCGAAATGGTCGATCTAATCCAACGGGCCAAGGTCGGCTTAGAAGCAGAGAGACCCTTGCGCCGCCCTGTGGTTAGCACAAAAAGAGAGGTGCACCGCCTAAGCGCAGCGGTGCGAGACACATAGATCCGGAGAGCACGCACCAGATCTAGAGTATGCAGCGCTTTCTCAAAGCGATGAACAGGGGCCGGACAGAAGGAAGGCAAGGAAATATCCTGGTTAAGGTGGAAGGGAGAGACCACCTTAGGAAGAAAGTCCGGGATCGGACGGAGAACTACCTGGTCTTGGTGAAAAACCAAAAAAGGTGACTCCGAGGAGAGCGCAGCCAAATCAGAGACTCTCCTGAGAGAAGTTATGGCAACTAGAAAGGCCACCTTTTGAGAAAGACGATACAAAGAAACCTCCCTAAGGGGCTCGAAAGGGGGTTTCTGCAATACCATGAGGACCAAGTTAAGGTCCCAGGGATCCAAGGGCCGCCGATAAGGCGGAATGATGTGAGACGCACCTTGCATGAAGGTGCGGACCTGAGCCAGCCGGGCAACACACCGCTGGAACAGCACTGATAGAGCTGAGACTTGTCCCTTGAGAGAGTTGAGGGACAGTCCTAGCTGCAGACCGGACTGTAAAAAAGACAGAAGGGTCAGCAACGAGAATGGCCAAGGAGAATGGCCGGAAGAGCGACACCAGGACAGGAAAATTTTCCAAGTCTCTGTGATAGATCTTGACGGAGGAAGACTTACGGGCCAGAGTCATAGTGGAGATGACTTCAGGAGGAATACCAGAAGCCGTCAAAATCCAGGACTCAAGAGCCACGCCGTCAATTTGAGTGCCGCAGAATTCGGGCGGAAAAGCGGACCTTGCGAGAGCAGGTCTGGACGGTCCGGAAGATGCCACGGCATCTCCACGGACAGTTGGAGCAGGTCCGGACACCAAGCTCGCCTGGGCCAGTCCGGTGCAATGAGGATGACTCGACGGCCCTCCATTCTGATCTTGCGCAGGACTCTGGGCAACAGAGCTAGAGGGGGAAAACACGTAGGACAGACGAAACTGGGACCAGTCTTAAACCAGAGCGTCCGCGGCGAAGCCCTGAGGATCGTGGGAGCGAGCCACGTAAACCGGAACCTTGTTGTTGTGACTGGATGCCATTAGGTCCACATCCGGAGTGCCCCACTTGCGGCAGATTGACTGAAACACTGCCGGGTGCAGGGACCACTCGCCACCGTCCACGGATTGACGGCTGAGATAATCTGCCTCCCAGTTTTCTACGCCAGGGATGTGGACTGCGGATATGGTGGACTTGGAGTCCTCCGCCCATTGAAGAATGCGTTGGACCTCCAACATTGCCAGGCGGCTGCGTGTCCCGCCTTGGTGATTGATGTAGGCAACCGCTGTCGCGTTGTCTGACTGGACTCGAATGTGCCTGCCTGCCAACAGGTGGTGAAAGGCTAGGAGAGCTAGAAGCACAGCTCTGGTTTCCAGCACATTGATTGAAAGGGCTGACTCGGACGGAGTCCAAGTGCCCTGTGCTCTGTGGTGGAGATGTACCGCTCCCCAGCCGGATAGGCTGGCATCCGTGGTGAGAATCACCCAGGACGGAGTCAGGAAGGAGCGCCCTTGGGACAGGGAGAGGGGTCGAAGCCACCACTGAAGAGAGCTCCTGGTCCGTGGCGACAGAGCCACTAACCTCTGTAAGGAGGAAGGCCGCTTGTCCCAACAGCGGAGAATGTCCAGCTGCAGAGGACGCAGATGGAACTGGGCAAAGGGAACCGCCTCCATGGAGGCCACCATTTGACCCAGCACCTGCATCAGACGCCTGAGGGTATAACGGCGGGACCTCAGCAGAGAGCGCACCGCCAACCGGAGTGACTGCTGTTTGATTAAGGGCAACTTCACAAGTGCCGGCAAAGTCTCAAACTGCATCCCTAGGTACGTGAGACTCTGGGTCGGAGTCAGAGTGGATTTGGGAAGATTGACAATCCACCCGAATTGGGCTAGGGTGACGAGAGTGAGCGAAACACTCCGCTGACAGTCTGCGCTGGATGTACCCTTGACCAGAAGGTCGTCCAGATAAGGAAGCACTGCTAACCCCTGGAGGTGCAGGACCGCAATCACTGCCGTCATGACCTTGGTGAATACCCGAGGGGCCGTGGCTAACCCGAAGGGGACACGAATTGGAAATGATCCTCTCCTATCGCAAAACGTAAGCAACGCTGATGTGACACTACGATTGGCACATGTAGATAGGCATCTCTGATGTCGATGGACGCCAGGAACTCCCCTTGGGTCATAGAGGCAATGACTGATCGCAGAGACTCCATGCGAAAATTCCGCACCCGGACATGCTTGTTGAGAGGCTTGAGATCCAGGATGGGCCGGAAGGTACCGTGCTTTTTTGGAACTAGGAAGAGATTTGAGTAAAAACCTCTGAACCGTTCCTGAGCGGGAACTGGGACAATCACTCCGTTTGCCTGCAAGGACGCCACGGCCTGCGAGAAGGCGGCGGCCTTGGAGCAGGGGGGAGTTGAGAGAAAAAATCTGTTTGGAGGGCTGGAAGAGAATTCTATCCTGTAGCCGTGAGATATGATGTCTCTCACCCACTGATCGGAGACTTGCTTTAACCAAGCGTCACCAAAGTGGGAGAGCCTGCCACCGACTAAGGATGTGGCTGGAGCGGGCCGAGAGTCATGAGGAAGCTGCCTTAGTGGCAGAACCTCCTGCGGTCTTCTGCGGACGCGCTTTTGGGCGCCAGTTGGATTTCTGATCCTTGGCGGAGTTAGCGGATGAGGCGGAAGGCTTAGAGGATGACCAGTTGGAGGAACGAAAGGAACGAAACCTCGATTGATTCCTACCCTGGGCGGGTTTCCTGGTCTTGGTTTGTGGCATGGAAGTACTCTTCCCACAAGTAGCTTCTTTAATGATTTCATCCAGCTGTTCACCAAACATCTGTGAACCAGCAAAAGGGAGCCCAGCAAGAAACTTCTTGGAAGAAGCATCTGCCTTCCACTCTCGAAGCCACAAAATCCTGCGGATAACAAGAGAATTAGCTGAAGCCACCGCAGTGCGGTGAGCAGCCTCTAGCATGGCAGACATGGCATAGGATGAAAAAGCTGAAGCCTGAGCAGTTAAGGTCACCATCTCAGGCATAGATTCCTTGGTGAGGGAATGCATCTCCTCTAGAGAAGCAGAGATGGCTTTGAGAGCCCACACTGCTGCAAAAGTCTGGAAAAACGCGGCCCCCGCAGCTTCATACACAGATTTGGCCAGAAGGTCAATCTGACGGTCAGTGGAATCCTTAAGTGAGGTGCCGTCAGCCACCGACACAACGGTCCGGGCTGAGAGCCTAGACACCGGAGGGTCTACCTTTGGGGAGTGAGACCACTCCTTGACCACCTCAGGTGGAAATGGAAACCGGTCATCAGAACCACGCTTTGGAAAGCGTTTGTCAGGGCAGGCCCTGGGCTTGGTCACAGCGGTCTGAAAACTGGAGTGGTTAAAGAACACACTCTTCACTCTCTTAGACGAGGTAAACTGATGTTTTTCTGCCAAAGAGAGTTGCTCCTCTGACACTGGCGGATTGAGATCCAGCACAGAATTAATTGAAGCAATCAAATCACTAAGATCTGAGTCGCCCTCAGAGAAATCGATGGGATACATAGCCTCCGAGCCCCCAGTGAGGGCATCCTCCTCATCTTGAGAGTCAGCTCTTGAGACAGAGCCGTGGGATGGGGAGGGGGAGGAAACCCTGCGCCTTCTCTTAGAAGGACGGGGTCTGGGATCAGATGATGAATCCTCCGTGAGCTCCGATGGACGGAGGTCAGAGGATAGGAGTCCTCTGTCAAGAGTATTAGAGGCACCCTGTGAGGGGGGCTGATGCATATTCATCAAAGTCCTGGACAAAAGCCCCATGGACTCAGCAAATGACTGGGATATGGACCTAGAAAAGGACTCTACCCAGGCCGGGGGTTCAATCACAGGTGCAGCAGCAGCCTGAGAGACCACTGGGGGTGAGACTCCAGGCTGTGGCACCGCCAAGTTAGAGCAGACATCACAATGTGGATAAATGCTCGGCTCAGACAGCAGGAGCTTACATACAGTGCATACAGAATAAAGCTTTGGAGCCTTGCTCCTTGTGTGAGACATGCTGCTGGAGTGGGGGCTTTGCAGAGAATGAACCCAAGGGAGAATATACAGAGGTCCACAACCGGAGACCGGCTGTGGCTTACCAGACCGCTGAGCGCGGTGTTGTGTGCCCTCCAGATCCCGAAGCTCGGTCCCCCAGTCGCAGAACCTCAGCAGAGATGCAGAATGCAGGATGTCCCAGAGCAGAGTGAACTCTGCCTGAGAAGAGGGCGTTCCTATAAAAGAGCGGGAACTGGAGGGCTATAGAGACCTGCAGGGAAAGAGGGACGCCCCAGCAGTGGGGAATGTCCCTCCCCTGTGTAGAACGGCCGCCGGGAGGAGCCGAACCTGTCCCTCTGCATGAGTGACATGCGAGGGCAGGAAAATGAAACTAGGCCTCCGGCGAAGCCAGGGCCTAAATTTAAGCGGCGAGGACGACGACAAGCAGGCACCATCGGCGCGGTTCTCAGGCAAAAGCTAGAGAACCCGCCGGAAAAGTTAAAACAATCACATACAGCATACTCTCCCCTTACAATAAAGAACCGGGACCCCCAACATAAACGTCTCAGGTACTTAGCTGCTGAGACGCAGGGCCATGTCCCTGGGGAGGAGTGCTCCGGTCCAACAGAATACTCAAGGGGCTGTGGATGGAGACCGGACTCCTGCCAGGCATGCAGACCGTGCTGGCTCCCACTTCAAGCCAGAGCCCAGAAGGGATGGTAAAGGAGCGCGGCATGTAAGGCTGCAGCCTTGTAAATCAACCTTAACAACACCGCCGACACAGTGGGGTGAGAAGGGACATGCCGGGAGTCCAGACATGGACCCGCTTTTCTTCAAACTCTTTCCAAAAGTCAAACAAATCAGATGAGAATGCATGTGTGGATGTATGCCTCCTGACACAAAGCAATAAACTGGCTAGGCCTGGCTACCAGGGGGTGTATAAGCTCAGAGGGAGGAGCTACACTTTTAAGTGTAGTACTTTGTGTGTCCTCCGGAGGCAGAAGCTAAACACCCATGGTCTGGGTCTCCCAAAGGAACGATAAAGAAATACATGTCACCATTACAGGAGGACTGTTTAAAATAAAAACGTAGTCAGAAAAGGTGTAAACTGTTTTTTTATAAAATGCAAAAATATTAATGGGATACAAAAAGGAGAGACTTTCAGTTGAAACTACATTTATATTATTAAAGGGCTTGTCTGGTGCCGCTCACTTCCACCTCAGGAGGAAAACAGCGCCAATGACTTGACATCTGTCGAGACGATTGATTTGCAGACTTCATAATATTTTACTATACACGTGTCCTCTTGTAATGACTAGAACAGGGGCATGATAGTTGCTGATTGTGCACGCTTTCCAGCAGGTATGTCCAGACGCATTGTCATCAGTGGGACTTCCCTCCTGATGTGGAAGGGAGTGGCAATGGATAAACATTATATCCTTTAAGCTAGTCTAAAAATGCACAGTTCCCATTGGATTCATAGATTTCAAATAAAAATACACCTATACAAAGGCCTGCTAACATTGCTAAAAGTAAGAATAAAATGACTTAAAGGGACCATCTGGATTCAATTACACTGGGAGGTGAGGAGGGCAGTTATTAGCCAGGCATCATCCACCTGTATAAGTAATTGCGATATGACAGGCGCACAATACCCGACTCTCGGACATGTGACCCAGCAGATATCTGTAGATGTGATACCACTGGCCCGAACACCTCCTGACCCGGAAGTGAGTGGAGCTGGATTACTCCTTTAAATCGTCCTTGTGTAAAATATTGTGCGGCTTCTGAAGGAATCCTATTTTACGAGCTTGCTCTTCTTGGATATTGGTTCCCCATTTCTTTGCCTCTGATCATTCTCAGTTGATGTTATGCCGGGAATCTATCAAGAAATTAGCAAAGATTTCAATGGAGCAAAAACATAACACTATTTGCCTTTCTGATAAAAAAATTCTGTACAGTCTAAGTATGAGGGCACCATGTAAGCGCAGTATTATTTCATTATTACAGCGCCATTTATTCCATGGTGCCATCACTAAGCTAGGACTTCGTGGCATCTATGGGCACCAGGGCAATCAGGATGAGCCGGGAAAAGTCCCGGGACTGTTGCATCTAATGGATGCGGCAATCTGGGCGGCTGCTGGTTGATATTTTTAAGCTTGGGGGGCTCCCAATAATGTGGGTCTCCCCAGCCTGAGAATACCAGCCCCCAGCTGTGTGACTTTATCTTGGCTGATTATCAAAATTGGGGGGGGACCACACGTCTTTTTTTTAATTAGTTATTTATTTAATTTACTGTACGATATAGACTCGCTCACCGGCGTCTGTGATTGGCTGTAGTAAGCCAGCTGTCACTCAGCGTGGGGGTGGCTCTGCCTTCAACCAATCACCGCCACAGGTGAGCAGGGAAGGATTGAATATCTTATGAGCAGCCGGCTCTGCAAGATGAAAGAGCTGCCGCGGCAGCAGTGCGGCAACCGACTGGTGATCGGCGAGTATGAAGCACTTGCTCCTACTCCTTTGCACCCGATTCTGGTCCCCATAGACTTTATATGGGGAGCAGTATCTGGCCAAATACCAGCGATCAATCCCCGCCGACCCGGAGTCTAGTCAGAAAAACACACCAAAAACACACGTAAAACAACAATTTGAGTTTTTCATTGCAGTTTTCAACACCTCGTAGAATTCAATGGGTGAAAAACGCAGTGAAAAAAGCTAAAAGAATTAACATGCTGCATCGTCGTGGTCACCACAAAGACACAGCCAAAAACACTGCAACGTGCGTACAGCCAAAATAAAATCTCAGACTTTGCTGGGGAAGGAAATTCAGTTTTGAGACTAAAACTGCACCCAAAAAACACGCAAATACACGGCAAAAAATGCAGCGTGCGTACAAGGCCCAGTATACTTGTCTCCAAAGCCAGCATTAAATAAATGAAGAACTAGCATAAGTACTAACCTCGGGCTCCACCAGATCCATGCAGATTTTCTGGTGCTGGATATTGGATGCATCCAGAGTAATCTTAACTTTTACTTTGTCAAACATATAGAACGTCGTATTTTCCACAGTTAATGAAGGAACCTGTAAAATGAAGACAACATAATTAACATATCCAAAACAAGTACAAATGTCATTTTGTTCCTATTTTCCCCTCCCCGACTCACCTCATCATTGTATGTTAGCTGACATTTTACTCTGTTCTTTCCCTCAAAAAACACGGTGCCTTCTAAACCAAATTTTGGGATCAGAACAACAATTGCATTTTTCCTAACAAACAAGATGTATCCTTCTTCATCCACAATTCCTTTTGTTTTAAAGAAGAGCTGTGAAAAGACAGAATTAACCCGTCAGAGATATATAGCAAGAATAAGAACGTTGGACAAACATGGACCTAGAAGCACATGCTGAAGACGAACATCAGCTAAACCTGCAGATTTCACATGGACTGGCTGATATGGGGGTAAAGAAGCAACTTTATAATATATTATAATCAGATCTGTTCCTTTTCATAATTCACAAGTAAAATCTGTATTCAGTGAACACAGATTTTCCCATTACTGAAATAGATGACAGTTAGTGCTTTTAAACTTCTATGGAGGTGGGGCTAGAAAGATGGACATTCTGCAAGTTCCATAGAACCAACTGTCATTTCAGTAATCTGTATTCATTGCAAACAGATTTAACCCCTTAAGACTGGCGAGCTTTTAATTTTTTGCATTTTAGTTTTTTCCTCCCCAATGACAGGTTAGAACAGAGTGGCGCGTAAATGCTGCGGTCAGAGATTGACAGTGGCATTTAACAGGTTAACAGCCGCAAGCAGAACTCCGCTCCACCCACAACTGTTAGAGGCAGATGATGGCTGAATATCATAGCCATCATCTACCGGGAAACATGTGGATTCGGCTTGCGAGCCTGCATCCAAGGCAGGGATCCGACTTATGACGTACATAGTATATGATAAGTCGCTAAAAAGTTAGAGAATCTGTCACCAGGTTCTTGACACAATCTTAGAGCAGTATATGTTAGAGACAGAGCTCCAGATTCCAGTAATGTGTCACTTACTGGGCTGCTTAGTGCAGTTTTGATAAATCACTGTTCTATCAGCAGGAGATTCTCATTAGAGGACTAATAAACCTGCTGCCAGGCAATGATATTTGTGAGCTCTGTATAACGTCGCCCTCACCACTGACTGTGAGCTTTCTGTGTACATGGCGCAAAGGCAGAAGTGCGGGCAGGGTTGTGCAGAGCTCAGCATGCAGAGAGCGGCTACATCTACAGCAGATAAAACTGCAAAATTAAAGAAGCTCTGGAAGTGACACATCGCAATAATGTGCTTCTATATCATGCTGCTCTCAGATGGGGTAGGAAAAACATGGGGACAGATTCCCTTCAACCAGTGAATTTAGAACTAAGAGGAAAAATAAGCACATTTCTAGAATAGATATATTACAAAAGTTGTTTATTTTCACATGTACTATTGTGTAAAGAAAATCAAAATGCTAACCATGGTTAATCTTTAAAGCCGAACAATAAAATCAGTATAAAAAGCAGTAAACTATGCGGTTTTGATTAGTTGCTATCAGAATAGTCATTAGCTGTAGCAGCGAGTCAGCAGACCTAACAGTGCTCAATATTAAGTGATAAACAATATAATACTAATAATAATGAGCAGAATTAAGTGTGGTCTGTTGGTCGATCCTCCACAACAGTCAACAACAATCAACACCGGGATCTCAGTGGGTGTAAAACCATAGGTATTAAAGGGAACCTGTCAGATGCAATGCTGGGCATTGAATAACATTTTAGTACGCCTTCATGCTAAGAGGGCGGAATAAGCGTAGGAACTAATGCCCTTGTGACTAGTCCCTGCGCTCAATAGCATCTTATAAAGGATCTTTAGAAATACTTTTTCTAAAGATCCCTTTATCTATGCTACTAGATACAAGGACGGATAGGCAGGGATAAGAAATATGCACCCAGACCTGCTTGTGGTTCTGGGTGCATGTTGCATCTGACTGTTCACTGTAAACACATAAATGTAAGCACAATGTACATAATAAGGAAGCTGGGTTATAAAATTCCCCCATATAACCAAAAAAGTACAGAATGACATGCTGGATTCTTAACTCTCTCAACAATCAAATACACAGACCGTGGGCCCAACCCGTCAATATCAGTGTAGCGTCGTGATCAATAATGTGTATGTGGGGCTAAAGCATATTCGGCAGGAATAGCTCAGATGTACATTTGTTCGCTGACAGCCAAATAACTTGTAAGGCTACCTCCACAAATATCTTTTACAAAGTATACAATGAAAGGTGGATTGGTGCAAATAAACACATACCTGTGTATGAAAGGCAACAGACGCCCTTTGCGAATACTGAGCCATTTTATGCCTGAAGTTGATATTTTTGCAGATTTCGGCTTGTTTATGTTTATCTGTAAGATCTGGATAAGTGGCGTCTGCACCCACTGCTACAGCGAGGAGCCGGTGAACTATGACATCAGCATACCTAGAAGGAAAAAAAGCTTACACTTTAGATTTAAAAAAAATACGTAAAAAAGTGACAGATTGGATGATGTGGCCCACGACCAATGTCCTAAACCAAACACTTGACATTCAATATTATTTAAAATCCGAAGGTTTCAGAAAAAAAAAAAACCTTTATCAAACCAGAACATACATTATTATAGAAGCTGGCCTGCCTCTTTAAAAGGGAACTTGTCAAGTCCAAAATCACAGGGTGAATCTGCAGGTAAATAGCGTTAAAATCATGCCTGCCTGACTATAAGCACAGTTATAGGGGGAAAGTGAACGATACGCTCCCTGTAGCCTCTCGCTTCCAGTCTTCGGGGTGGTGCAGAGTTCTTACAGTCACCACTCACTACACTATGAGCGCGGTGTAATCACTGCTCAGCGCAATGATTGCGCCCTGCTCTGAACACATGCTGCACACATACACTGCAGATTAGGCTTTCAATGTGATGAGAAATAATTACAGCTCGCTCATAGTATACTGAGAGGTGACTGTAGCAGCTCCCTGCATCACCCCAATGACTGGAAGAAAGCAGCTACAGGGAGGATGCAAGGTAATTTTCTCCTTGTAGCCGCTGCTCCAGTAAGGCAGGCAGGATTTTAATGCCATTTACCAAAACATTAACTCTATATCTGCATGTAAATAACGTTTGTGGTCATGACAGGTTCCCTTTAATGCCAAAGTTAGGTTAGTTTCACACTTGCGTTGGACGGGATCCGTAGCATTGCGTTGTGTGACGCATGCAACAGATTCGTTGCATATAGTAACACAACGGATGCTACGGATCGTACAAAATAACGCAATCCGTTATAGGTTTTTTTCCTTGACTTTACACATTTGAGCATGCGCAGTTGTGTAAAGACGGATGCGTTAACGGAATCCGTCAAATGACGCATTCTAACGGAATCCACCACCATAGGCGTCCATTATAAAAACAACGGATGCCAAACGGATTCCTGCAGGTTGCATTTTTTTGACACTCAGCCAAGCGCAGAAAAACGTTACATGCTGCGTTCCATCCACACGACGCTGCGTCGTCCAGCGGATACAATGCAGACACTTGCGTTACAGTGCGTCGTCTATACAAGTCTATGGAGAATAGCGCAGTGCGTTAACGGACTGTGCTATTCTCCATAGTGACGGAATGCGCTGAACGCAAGTGTGAAACTAGCCTTACTAAAAACAAACACTTCAATTGCATAATTCCTGTATAGACAATCTCGTAAACAATAGAACGTGTTAATAATAAATAAATATCTTGATTTAAGAATGCTTAATTTATTACATAACCCTAAACAATCCAAACTACATCAATGTCAATTTATGCCTTGAGTCCATTATATTTCTGCCCACATTCATTTATTTCCATAAGTACAAGTACAAACCTTCTAATGGGGGAAGTGAAATGTGTGTAAATGGGAGATGCGAGGCCATAGTGATGGAAGTCACTGTCCATCCCGGAGCAGAAGTACACCGCCTGCATCATGCAGCGAGTTGCCAGGATTCTCAATAATGTGTTCAGATATGGAAATTCAACACACTCCGCTTTATCTAAAGAGTCAGCCAGAGCCTTGGCAGAATCAGTCTTAACATCCAAATTCTAGGTAAAAATAAAAAAATAAAAAAAAAAGAAGAAGAAAGTGAAATGTTATAGGTCATATTGTGCATGGATCAGTAGAAGACTCGTAAACCTGCTACCATGTAGTCCTCCATATTTATAAGTTGTGTGTAACCCCGTCCCACCAGTGATTGTCCGCTTTCTCCCTATGTACAGTGTACACTGAAAGCTGTCCATCAGAGCTGTCCATCAGAGGTGGGTCATGGTTACATATATAGCGCAAAGTGTCACTAGCGGTCACACGTGCACACAGTGCACGGCACCGCTACAGTAGCACAGCGCATGCGCGGGACCACGGGCGCCCAGAGGTTTGAAATTCAGCGTTCGGGGGCGGCGTAAATTGGCAGGAGGACAGCAACGTACATCAGGCAGCCCGCCCCCATGGAAGATTTAAGAAATTTGCATACGAAAAAGGTACAAGCTTGTAAAGTATTTATTTTGGAATAAAAGGGGCCACAAAAACTATAGGAAGCTTCCTAGAATGCAGCCCAGGAGCTGCAGAGGGGGGAACTTCTAGCTTTATAGCTAAATTTCTGATGACAGGTTCACTTTAAAGAGCGAATCAGGAGCGTGCAATATCACCTTGGAGCGGGCAGCTTTTATAAGAATGTCATAGTTTCCAGGAGGTGGAGCGGGATGCTTGCGTAGTAAAGCATATTCTGAAAACTCATCATAGATCTTCTGCGCCACCGAAATATTAGCCAACAACATGAACTCCTCCACCATAGAATTGGTTTCCCTAAAAAAAAAAAAAAAAAGAAGTGAAGCAAATAAAAAAATAATAAAGTTTAAAAAATTATTAAATATGTGCCTCAATTTAAAAAAAGCAGAATGACAGACATATTATACACACACACACACACACACACACACACACACACACACACACACACACACACACACACACACACACACAAACTTAACAGCACATCTCTTAACGTACTTCAATTCCTTGGTCTGAAGGTCTATAGGGTCATGAGTTTCACTATCCAGATGGAATCGGACCTCAGGGGAAGAAAGGGTTAAGGCCCTGCAACATAAATGCACAAATTAAATGGTTTCAAGTACTGTACTTGGTATAGATTTATTTTTGTTCACATCAATCTGTGAAAAAAATAAATAAATAAATAAATATAATAATGATAGTGATTTTTTATATACACATACATACATATATATATTATACACACACAATATACACACAGACACATATATATATTATATGTATGTGTATATAATATGTGTGTATGTGTGTATGTGTATGTGTGTGTGTGTGTGTGTGTGTGTGTGTGTGTGTGTGTGTGTGTGTGTGTGTGTGTGTGTGTATGTATGTATGTATGTATGTATGTATGTATGTATGTATACACACACATATACATACATACATTCATTTGTAAATACAATAATAATTATTTCATGTGTGCACATTTATTAATTTATATTTTGACATAGTCAGCAGCTAGTACTCAATTACAATAATTGGACCACGGCACACTGGAGTGGACACTTTTTATGCTCGGCTGGATCCACACTGCGTTGTGTAAAAATAAAGTAATAATAAATAAAAGTCCATGCACCACAATGGCGATGTACAGCGGTTTCTACACGGTATATTGCTGATGTGTTCCTGGTGTTTCTTATAGAGCATAAAATAGAATTGGGGTCATTGCTCTGAAACAAACTGTGCAAAGAGGTGACTACATGGGACCTTTTCCTGCAGAAACTTTTACAGGGGGTAAAGTCACCATTAAGCCCAGGCAAGATTTTTTCAAAAGCCACTACAGAGATTATGGCAACAGTCAACATAATGCAGATATTTATTTTGCAGCAGGCAGTCTAAAATTATTGAAAGGATGAAGATGGTAGAGGAGGCAAATTTTAATGTCTGAAATTTTAATCAGGTCATTACAAGGAAAAGTACCTGAGAATAACCCATTTAATGAGCAGTAAAACTCCAATATATAATCAGTCTGGAAGAAAATATTGTATTATTTCTGAAGAATAGATGAGAAACAAGGACATAAGTTTTAAGTGGTATTCTCAAGCTATTAAAATTGCTTTAATTAGTTAGCTAACATTGCATTTGCAGTATCTCTCTGCTGTAAGTTTCCCCACAATGGGAGCTTTTATCTTCTATATTGCACAGCTGGTTTCTATGCAGCTCAGCCATCAGTGCCTGCCCAATCCCTCGCCGAGAGTGAGCAGTAGTTACATTCCAGGAGACAAGTTAATGCCTGACATTTCAGCCACCTCTCTCCAGCAAACCGATTACTATACAGCAGTTATTTGCTGTCCTCCTTCCCACCCACTAATTACTCCTGACTAGTTGTTGTTACAAATCTTGATAAGCTCGCACCATCAGCTTCTCCCATAGCAGTATGGTACAGAATAAATCACTGATGGCTGAATGTGTTAAAGCAGAACTTGTGCTGAGCAATATAGTATTGTAGTATTAGTACACTAATTCACTAGTGCCCACCCTGCCAGAAATCAAGAACTAAGGAGACTGCATAGCTTTGAGCTACTCAAGAGACAACTAGAGAATAACCCTTTAATGAATCTTCCACAAAAGACTATTTGAACGTTATTGTATGTTTTGTTATGAATGCAGCAACACAAAATATAGTTTTTTTTCAGCATTTTTTTTTTCTATTACAACTAAAATTATTATTATTATTATTATTATTATTATTATTATTATTATAAGTTAGATTCTGGCATTTTTTTCCCCACTTTCCTTTTCCTAAATGCTTACTAGTTCCACAAAGGAAAGACTGCTGATGAGCTGACAAGTGAAAAGCTCTTTCTCGATCCAACTCCTCACATGCGGTTGTCACTATTGACAGCGACATCTGAAGGATTAAAATGCTGGGATTGGATCTAGCTCCCATTCCAGCACATGTATCAGTAGCTCAGCTGTAGATTAAAGCCTTCTGGGGTTAAAGTGAGATGTCCCTGTGGACAAAGCCATTATGGCATATTCACAGAAAGTTACAGCTACCTCAAGAGTAAAGGCGGCGTTACACGCTACGATATATCGTGCGATCGCACCCGCCCCCGTCGTTTGTGTCACAGGCAATTCGTTGCCCGTGGCGCACAATGTCGTTAACCCCCGTCACACGTACTTACCTCCCTAACGACGACGCTGTGGGCGGCGAACATCCTCTTCCTGAAGGGGGTGGGACGTTCGTCGTCACAGTGACGTCACACAGCGGCCGCCCAATAAAAGCGGAGGGGCGGAGATGAGTGGCCGGAACACCCCGCCCACCTCCTTGCCGGCGGGACGCAGGTAAGCTGTGTTCGTCGTTCCCGGGGTGTCACACGTAGCGGTGTGCGCTGCCTCAGGAACGACGAACAACCGGCACGCAGAAGGAAAAACGACATTATGAAAATGAACGACGTGTCAACGAGCAACGATAAGGTGAGTATTTTTGCTCGTTAACAGTCGTTCGGAGGTGTCACACGCTACGACATCTCTAACGATGCCTGATGTGCATCACAAATTCCGTGACCCCGACGACGTATCGTTAGATATATCGTAGCGTGTGACGGGGCCTTAAGGCTTTATCATCTGCCTACTCTCCACTCATAACGGCACAATGAGTCCCAATTTTCTAGAGACACTGGGATTTTTCATTATTTCTAAAAAAAAAGGCACCATCCCATCAAGAGGTGGCTGTGCATTCCGCAAAAAATGCCGAGAACCCTTCCTCAGTAATTTCTAGAACTCCACATGCAGACAGATGGACATTTGTGGCCATCTCTAAATTCGGATGTCAAATGACTAGCTCAGTTCTCGAACTTTATAGTGATCGCACTGATGTCCTGGAGAAATACTTACAGAAAGAAGAACCCTAAAAGGGAGTACCCCGTTAAAATGTAAACTTTTAATAATATCATTAAAAGGTCAAGTGACCAAAAAACACACAAAAGAAAAATGAAAGGGTATAGGGTATATACTGACAATAACCAGGTGGGAGGTAAACAGTAGAAGAACACTGGCCCTAAAATATCTCTCCCTACCTGGCAATGGAGGGCATGACGTCCTAGAGAGGGACTGCGTCTCTGAACTACATCTCAGATAAGTTCTCTATTACCCACCACTGCACTGCAATGGGGGATATTGATATTATGTGTTTATTTGGTGTTGTGTGTTCGGGTTTAATAGGGTTAGTGAGGGCTTCCCGTCGTTTAATGGGGGCGTCACAATCCTCGGACGTCATACCCTCCATTGCCAGGTAGGGAGAGGCACTTTAGGGCCAATTAGGGCCAGCGTTCTTCTATTGTTTACCTCCCACCTGGTTATTGTCAGTATATACCCTATCATTTTTCTTTTGCATGTTTTTTGGTCACTTGACCATTTAATGATATTATTAGGTTATATTTTAACGGGGTACTCCCTTTATGGTTCTTCCGCTTGATTACCCTGCTTTATCGGCTGCGGCCTGGTTGTATATAAACTGGAGAAATACATGGTTTACCAGCAACAAGGGGTTCACCACAGATCAACCCACACAATGGTCTATTAAAGGGAATCTGTCACCAGGATTTTACTCCCACATCTGAGAGCAGCATAATGTAGAAACCGAGACCCCGATTCCAGCGATGTGTCCGCTACTGAGCTGTTTGTGGTCATTTTGATAAAAATCAATGTTTTTTCTGCTGCAGATCTAGCAGTTATACAGAGCTCATGAATATGCTGGACTACCTGGCAACATGCCAAGTAGTCCTCTAATGATAATCTACTGCTGATTATACAGAGATTATATCAAAACTAAGGAAAAGGATAAAATGGATAAAAATACCATAATTAAAACTTTATTCAGCAATTTTTTTTTATTTTTAAAAACATCATGATGGTGGAATTATAGTCTCAACATGTTTCAGGCAAGCATACCCTTAGACACTAATCTCAGTGACTAAGGGCATGCTTGTCTGAGACATGTTGAAACTATAATTCAACCATCATGATGTTTAATAAATAAAAAAAAACGGATTTTTGTGTACTCACCGTAAAATCGTTTTCTCTTAGCCATCATTGGGGGACACAGGACCATGGGTGTTATGCTGCCTATCCATAGGAGGACACTAAGTAGATGCAAAAGCATAGCTCCTCCTCTGCAGTATACACCCCCTGGCCGGGCCAGGCAAGCTCAGTTTTAGTACACAAGCAGTAGGAGAAAAAAGCAGTAAAAAACTTCTCAACAGAGGAACATGAGAAAAGAAGAGTCAAGACCAAATAAGGTACTGAGAGAACCAAGGCCCCGCAGGGCAACAGGGTGGGTGCTGTGTCACCCAATGATGGCTAAGAGAAAACGATTTTACGGCGAGTACACAAAAATCCGTTTTTGTCTGACGCCTCATTGGGGGACACAGGACCATGGGACGTCCTAAAGCAGTATATGGGTGGGAAACAGAAAAGAAGACAACACAACCCAAGGACTAGGAACCAGTCCCAGACAGCCTGGAGCGCCTACTGAGAGAGGTGCTCTACTGCCGTTTGCAGAATTTTCCTACCCAGATTTGCCTCAGTTGAAACCTGGGTATGGACTCTGTGATGCTTTGAAAAAGTATGTAGGCTAGACCAGGTCGCAGTCTTACACACCTGTTCCACTGAAGCCTGATGCCGAATGGCCCACGAAGCACCAACTGCTCGCGTGGAATGAGCCCGCAGCCCACTAGGAATGGGCTTGAGTTGCAGGCGGTAGACTTCCTGGATCGCAGAGCGAATCCAGCGAGCCAGAGTCGCCTTTGAAGCTGCCTGTCCCTTCTTAGGCCCCTCAGGAATGACGAACAAAGAGTCCGTTTTCCTAAAGGGGGCTGTCCTGGATATGTAATATCTGAGAGCTCTGAAGAGGTCTAACGAATGCAGAGACCTTTCCACCCTATGAACCGGGTGTGGACAAAATGAAGGCAGAACAATGTCCTCGTTCAAATGAAACGGGGTAAGAACCTTTGGAAGGAAATCCGGAAGTGGGCGCAGAACCACCTTGTCCTGGTGAAAGATCAGAAAAGGCTCGCGGCAGGAGAGTGCTGCTAGCTTCGAAACCCATCTGATGGACGTAATTGCCACCAGGAATGTTACCTTCCAGGACAGAAGAGCAAGGGAGGATTCCTTGAGGGGTTCAAAGGGAGACCTCTGGAGACCGTCCGGAGCGAGGTTGAGGTCCCATGGGTCCAGCGGCCGTTTGTACGGGGGAACTAGATGGGAAACACCCTGGAGGAAGGTCTTGACTTGCGCTTTTTGAGCCAGGCGGCATTGGTAGAAGATTGAGAGTGCTGAGACCTGCCCTTTAAGGGAACTGAGAGTCAACCCTGCTTTCAAGCCAGACTGTAGAAAGTCGAGAATTCTGGGGATGGCCAGAGGCATAGGCTGGACGTTAGTTTCTTTGCACCATGAAAGGAAGATTTTCCACGTATGGTGGTAAATGCGGGATGAAGCAGGCTTTCGGGCGCTGATCATGGTGGAGATAACCACGGGGGAAAATCCCGCTCTTGTTAATACCCAGGTCTCAATGGCCATGCCGTTAGCTTCAGGGCTCTGGAGTTCTGATTGGAAATGGGCCCTTGGGTCAGCAAGTCTGGGATGTCTGAAGGCGCCACGGTGCGTCTGTGAGCATTTGTACTAATTCGGCGTACCAGGCACGCCTGGGCCAGTCCGGTGCTATCAGTATCACCGGGACTCCCTCTGCCTTGATCTTCCTGATCACCCGCGGCAGCAGGGGTAGAGGTGGAAATATGTAAGGCAGGCGGAAGTGGTGCCAGGAGCAGACTAGAGCATCCGCGTCGATGGACTGCGGGTCGCGTGACCTGGTTATGAACGCGGGTACCTTTGCATTCAACCTTGAGGCCATTAGGTCCACGTCTGGTGTGCCCCAGCGAGTGCAGATGTGTAGAAACACATCTGGGTAAAGAGACCATTCTCCGGCAGCCAGGCCTTGGCGACTCAGAAAGTCAGCTGCCCAGTTCTCTACCCCCGGTATGTGTACCGCTGATATCACTGATCCCGTCGATTCGGCCCAGCTGAGGATCTTGTGGGCCTCGAGATAAGCCGCTTTGCTGCGGGTGCCCCCCTGCCGATTGATATAGGCTACAGCTGTCGCATTGTCCGATTGGACGACCTGCTAGCAGAGGGCAGAACGCTCTGATCGCGCGGAATTCCAGGGTGTTTATGGGTAGGGAAGATTCCTGGGGCGTCCAACGTCCTTGAGCAGTGTGGTGCCGGTACACTGCTCCCCAGCCTAGGAGGCTGGCGTCCGTGGTCAGGACCAGCCAGTTCACTGGGAGAAAGGATCTCCCCTTCGATAGGGATGAGGACCGAAGCCACCAGCGGAGTGCGTACCTGACTGAAGGCATCAGGTGAAGATGTCTGTCCAGGGAGAAGGGGCTCTTGTCCCAGGCCGCTAGAAGGGCTAGCTCCAGTGGGCGGAGGTGCAGTTGAGCAAAGGGTACTGCTTCCATAGCCGCCACCATCCTGCCGAGCACTTTCATGCTGAATCGAATGGAGCGAGACGGAGGACTTAGAAGGCAGTGTACCGCTCGTTGAAGAGCGAACGCCTTGTCCTGAGGGAGAAGGATCAAGCCCCGACAGGTGTCCAGGGACATGCCCAGGAAGGTGATGGATCGTGATGGGACCGGGGATGATTTGTCCAGATTCACTAGCCACCCTATGCGGGATAGGGTGTCCACAGTGATCTGTACGCTGGTTGAGCAGTTGCGGAAGGAGGGGGGCCTTGATGAGGAGGTCGTCCAAGTAAGGGAGAACGACCACTCCCCTGGCGGCCGCCATGACTTTGGTGAAGACCCTTGGTGCGGTGGCAAGGCCGAAGGGTAGAGCTACGAATTGAAAGTGGGAGTCCTGAATTGCAAAGCGGAGGAACTTTTGGTGATCTGGGGCGATGGGTATGTGCAGGTACGCGTCCTTGATGTCTATGGATGCGAGGAATTCCCCTTCGACCATGGATACAATAATGGACCTTAGGGACTCTATTCTGAATCTCCGTACGTGCACATGCTTGTTTAGGTGTTTGAGGTCCAGGATGGGTCGAACTGACCCATCCTTTTTGTGGACCACAAAGAGGTTGGAATAAAAACCCCCGAACTTCTCGTCGTCTGGGACAGGTATTATCACTCCTGCTGTTAGAATTTCGGACCCGACCCCCGAGTCGGTTCTATGTGGTAACCGGAAGACACAAGGTCTCGCACCCATTTGTCGTCTGAGGCGGCAGCCCAGATGTGTTGAAAGAGCCGCAGTCGACCTCCTACAATGAGTGTGTCTTCCGGGGCGCCGAAGGATTCATGCGGGGGAAAAACGTCGTGGCCGAGTCTCCCTAGTCCTGGACTGTTTCGGTCTAGGCTGCCATGACGAAGTAGGTTTCGGGGAGAGCTGAGAAGGTCGGTCCCTGCGTAGTCCGCGGCTGGTGGCGTGGACAGTACGTGGACAGTACGGGGTGTCGACCAACCAAAATGAGTTCCGAAAGGAGCGGAACGAGGACTGTGGACGTCTGGTGAAGGACGTCCTGGAGTTCAGCTGGGGGATGGAGGTACTCTTTCCTCCCGTGGCGTCAGAAATGAGCTTGTCCAGACGTTCGCCAAACAATCGGTCTGGAAAAAAGGGGAGGCCCGTGAGACTTCTTGGAGGCAGAGTCCACTCGCCATTGTCGGAGCCAGAGAGCTCTACGGATGGCTATGGTATTTGAGGCGGCAAACGCTGCGCAGGTAGCAGCGTCAATGGAGGCCTGCATGAGGTACTCCGACGCAGCGGCAATTTGAGCTGTTACCTCTGTGAAGGTATGAGTGAACTGGGATTCCTCAAGCGAAGTGTTAAGGGATTCTGCCCAAACCGAGATTGCCTTTGCGACCCACACAGAGGCAAAGGAGGGCGAGAGGGAGGAACCCGCAGCCTCAAAAGCAGAGCGGGCGAGGTGCTCCACCTGTCTGTCTGTTGGGTCCTTGATGGAGGAACCATCGGGTAAAGACAGGAGCGTCTTTATGGTAAGGTGGGAGACCGGGGGGGTCGACCGAGGGCGGATCGGCCCAGCCCTTAGGGGCAGGTGAGGCAAAAGGGTACCGGGACTCCATGAGTTTTCGGTTACCGAAGCGCCTGTCTCCCTTTGCTTTGTGAGTATATCCTGACACTCAGGGTGATCAGTGAAAACCTTTTGGGGTTTCCTTGCCCTCTTAAAGGAGACCGCATGGTCAGTGGTAGTGGATGGGGGATCCTCCACATGCAGAGTTTGATAAAGTTAATAAACAACCCACTGCACATAATAGGCAATATATCCTTACCCAATATATGGATAATACATCAGATTGATTAATAGTATAACATGTAACACCCACTGTGCAGGCCTGGACAAAAAGGGCTAATCGCTAATGTAAGGCAGTGCAAAAGGAAAGAGAAAACGCCCAAATAGTTAATAAAAAAATTATTTATTATCATAGGTGCACATGCAAAGGTGGAACAAGGACAAGACAGGACTTAAAAGCCCCAAAGAAAGGTCACGGAGCCCTCCTATATTAGTGCCGTGTATACAATACTATTAACATCTTCACCAGACTATAGCAAGGGGGTCCACTAGATGTCAATGGAACATCCCTATATGCAATATGTTTAAACATGAGCAAGGGATTAAGGCAAAAAAACCGCAAAGGTCCATATATTACCTGATACTGCCCACAAATCAGATGCTGGATGTCAGATTAGGAGAGGGAGCCGCGACCTGCAGAGTTTGGTTGATTGCTGCTATAAGGGAGTCTATTGCAGTGTGATCATCTGGAGAGGCTGAAACCAAGGAATCCTCCTGGTACAAACAGCCTTCTCCCTCCTCCAGCTCTTCAGAAGCCGTGGAGCGTGTGGGAGAGCCTGCCCTGCATGCTCCCGAGGGAGAGCCCGCTGGAGACACCTGGCCGTGTGCTCTTTTCCTGATCCCTGCAACCGGTGAAGCATGTGCCCGGATTACCTCAGAAGGATCCTCCATAGGGGTATCCTCAGGCTGCATTCTGTCCAGGGACCCAGAAGGGTGTGGAGGACGACATTGTATAGCCAGCACCAGGTTCTGTGACAGTTTTTCCATGGATTGGGACAAACTGTGCCCATTCCGGTGAGCTGGGAGCCCTAGGCTCTGGGCTGACGGTTGCGGCGGTGGTGGCAGGGGGGTCTTGGAGGGCTATAGGGGCACAGGACTCACAGAGAGAAAGAGGTGTGTTTACGTGGTAGCTCAACGTGGCAGGCAGTGCAGGCTGAATAATAGGGCTAAGGCTCACATAGTCTCTTAGTGCCTTTTGAATTCTGCATGTTCCTGATAGGAGGATGCTAGGAGGGGGAGCAATGTTTAGCAGAGCTACAGTGAGCAGCACCTTACCAAAATCAGCTGATGGCTGGAGATCTTCCCACGCTTTCCTGGGGGGGGCGGGGCTTAGCGCTAAAAGAGCGCGAAGAAGTAGTCAGTGTGCCCCCCAACCCCCCCCCCCCCCCGCTGTGGGTAGTAAAAAACGGCAGGAAAGGAGCTTCTGATAGTTTTCTTCCCTCTCCCTCTAGTCAGCACACAGTGTGTCACTGGTGGTTATCAGCTGGCTTTTCTGCTAGATCAAATAAACAGAGCAGATAATAAACAGCGTGAGTCCCTGAGCTCTGTGATTCTCTAGCCACCCCCTCCCCCCTGCCACCAGGAAATTATCTGTGCAGGAGTTTGCAAACAGGAGGGACTTCCCCCCTCCTCCAGCCAGCAAGCTAGGGAAAAGTTAACACTGTGTGTTCAGGATTCCTGGGGCTCTCTTCCTTGCATTAGCCAGGGACTTTCTCATAATAAATACTGTATATTCAGCCCTGGGAGCCTTTGCTGTACAGCCTTTTCTCCCTTTGTCTGGGAAACCAGTCAGGGGGGGGGATCTCACCTTAAACACTGCTTCAATCCAGGCAGTGACAATAGCAGAGTCAGCTTGCTGTATCCGGTCACAACGGTGCCATATTCAACTCAGAGCCTGCAAAGAGGGGCTGATGAATTGTGCCTCTGCCCTGGGCTTTGGAAAATCGGTGTCTATGGAACCCGTCGTCCAGCCCAGGATCCAGCGTCGCGGAAGGGGGTACGTGTAGGCAACACTTCACGTTCCCGCCCATTGATGGGAGTGGGAGATCGGTCCCAAAAGGAAACCGTCGCCCTCAAAAAATAAACCTTAAAAAGGAAGTGCCTCCTATAGACACTAAGCTAAAAACGGAGTCTGCCTGGCCCGGCCAGGGGGTGTATACTGCAGAGGAGGAGCTATGCTTTTGCATCTACTTAGTGTCCTCCTATGGATAGGCAGCATAACACCCATGGTCCTGTGTCCCCCAATGAGGCGTCAGAGAAAAAAAAATTTGCTTAATAAAGATGAAGATTTTAATTATGGGACTCGCCACTCTATCAAAACTATACTAAGAAGCTCAGTAAGTGACACATCACTGGAATCAGGGTCAGTCTCTACATTATGCTGCTCTCAGATTAGGTGGCAAAAACCTGGTGACAGATTCCCTATAATGCTTGTGAAGAATTTTTTTTTAGAATTCTTTATTTAACCGATAAACATGGAAACACATCAATCAAATTCAGTAGCATTACATTTCGCATCCATTGTATGTTATCTCCTATCTGGCTACCTGTAACCTATGATAACTACAACACTTTGCCTCCTCCATGTTTACCAAGGAGTTTTCAAATATAGAGATACTATGGTGAGTTAAGAAAAAAAAAAAAAGAGAGAAACAAGTAAGGCAGGATAGATTAGACCAGAAACGAGTAGGGGGGAGCACACAAAAGGAAAGGGGTGATGGGGAGAGAGTAAGACAATAGGGGACAAACAGCCACAAAGCAGAGATCCAACATCTCAGGGCACCTCTGTCTCACGGCAACAGTGGGGCCCCCGTCAGTCAGGGGGAATCCAGGTACCGTATTCCGTGGAGAATTTAAACTCTATCCAGGAAAACCACGTCTTGTGAAAAGCCTCTTGTCTGTCATGGAGAGACGCCGTCAGGTCCTCCATGTACAACAGTTCATTCACCCTGTTTGCCCACATTGATAATGTCGGCGGAACGGGGGATCTCCATCTCAGGGGGATGCACGTCCTGGCAGCCATCACCAGGAAGCTTAACAGAAACCCTTTATAGGCACGAACAGAGGAATCGGATAATTGGAGTAAGAAGAGTTCCGGACCCAGGGTCTGCATGTGTCCAGTCACATGCCCGATCACTCCCAGCACCTCCTCCCAAAAACGCTGCAACACTGGGCATTCCCAAAATGTGCAGGAAGTTTCCTTCCCCAGCCCCACATCTCCAACAGCTAGAGTCCACTCCTGGGAACATCCTGTGGAGTTTTGTCAGGACCCTATACCAACGAGAGATACATTTATAGTTGGCCTCTTGGAGTTTGGAGCTGACTGATGTTTTGTGAGAAAGTGACAGCACCTTGTTTCTCTGTGAAGTCGAGAGGGTGAGGCCCATGTCTGACTCCCAATGCAAGAGGAACCTAGGCGGAGGCAGGTCTGCAGAGTTACATAGCATGGTGTGTGAGATGGCCAGTGAGTGTCGGAGAGTCCCATTCTCCATACACAGCTTCTCAAAGTTGGTGAGGGGTCTAGCAAACTGGCTATGGACATGAAAAGAACAAAGAAAGTGTCGGAGCTGCAAAGAACGCCAAAGGCCCAGCGGTCCGGGGTCCCGGAAGTTCCGAAGTTCCTCTATTGTTGGCCATTGCCCCCAGACTCCGATGTGGTGGGCGCGAAATCCGTTTCGGGAGATCCAGAGACGAAACACTGGGTCAGAAAGACCGGGCGAGAAGCCAGGGGCGCCTATGACCGGGGAAAGGGGAGAGGGTAAAGGCATTAGGGCTCTCCGGACCGCCTCCTGGGAACAGCAAGATAATGTAGCGCCGATCGTAGGATGGGATTTGAGTTCTGTGCCCACAGGGGAAAGCGCCCAGGGGAGCCCCGCCAATGGCATTTCAGTGAAGCTCTGCTCCACCTGCACCCATGGTTTGGCCTTGGAGTGCCGACACCAGTCCACCACCCTGGCTACGTGAGTGGCAATGTAATATGTCCTGAGGTCCGTAAGACCCAGCCCCCCCGGGCTCTAGGTCTACATAACAGTGACCGCGCCAATCTCGCCGGCTTGTTTGCCCATAGGAACTTCGCTTGTATGGAGGCAACTTCTTTAAAGAAGGGCTTTGGGATCCCAATGGGCAGGGTCTGAAGGAGGTATAACAGTCTCGGGAAGATGTTCATCTTAAAAATCGCAGACCGTCCGAACCACGTGAATGTGCCTTTTGACCAAGTTTTGCAGTCTTCTTTAATTTTTTGGAGAAGAGGGGTAAAGTTCAACTGGAATAAGGAGCTCACATCGGCCGACAATTTGAGTCCCAAGTATCGCAAGTACTGAGGAGCCCACTGAATATCAGAGGCTCCCCGTAGCTGCGAAACTACCTCCGCGGGGAGGTTAACGCCTAGTGCCTACGATTTAGACAAGTTGATCTTGAAGTTAGAGAGTAGGGAGTAACGATTAAATTCCTGCATTAGCGCTGGGAGCGAATTGGCAGGGTCAGTGATAAAAAATAATAGATCATCCGCAAAGGCAGCTAATTTGTGTGTCACGCCCCCGATCTCCGGTCCCTTAATGCTCGTGTTCTTCCAGATGTGACGCAGCAGGGGCTCTAATGTGAGTATGAATATCATTGGGGAAAGCAGGCAGCCCTGCCGTGTGCCATTGGCGATCGGAAATCTCTCTGAAAGCACTCCATTAACCCGAATGCGTGCCGACGGTGCACTGTATAGAGATCCTATCCAACTTAGCACGTTTCCCCCCAGACCCAGGAAAGCGAGGACCCCATCAAGAAACATCCAACCGACCCGGTCGAACGCCTTCTCGGCGTCCGTCGAAAACAACATAAGAGATCCATCATCTGTCCTGGCCCCATGAATCAGGTTGATGGCCCTCGTGGTGTTATCCCTAGCCTCCCTGCCCAACATGAACCCGGCTTGGTCCGAATGGACTATACCCACTATCAGGGGGGACAGCCGATCGGCCAGAATCTTGGCAAACAACTTTAGGTCCACATTGAGTAGGGAGATCGGGCGATAGTTGGCACAGCTGGTGGGATCCCTCCCCTCCTTAGGAATAACCACTATGTTGGCCGATAGGGCGTCCCTAGGTAAAGGTGGGAATGGACACGATGGGATGTTGTTGAAAGCTGCTAGGAAGTGGGGGGGACAATATAGGACCTAGCTTCTTGTAATAGGACACCGGGAGAGCCCATCCGGCCCCGATGCCTTACCCGAAGGGGAGTTCTTTAGGACCGCGGCGAGCTCCGCCTCGGAAATCGGTGCCTCCAGTGACTCTATATCTTCCAGTTTAAGCATCGGGAGTCCTGAAGATCTTATATAGTCCTGAATTCTTTCCCTAGCTGTCTTCCTATCGTCCTCTGTCAGATTGTTGTCAATCGAATATAGGGCAGAGTCTTGTGAACAATTTTAATGTTGGCTGTCTCAAGGAAAGACTGTCTAAGAAAAATTAGATATATAGCATACATAAATGGCCATTTGTATATCTGAACAGTTGCCTCTTCACAGCATATCTCGTAACTGGGTACCTACACTATGCTGAAGCCTCTCTCTGGGTTAAAAACCTCCTGTGCATGGGCAAGTAGGAACCTGCTATATAGGATAAGATTACCTGTGGCAAGTGGAGGAGGGGTGCACGGTCAGAAGGTATGACCCTCTTAATATAAACAAAAAGACTGACTGCACTCACCAAACTGAGGTGTGAACAAGTACATAACTAAACATGACATAAAATACAAAAAAAGACAGTTGCACTCTGATAATGCTAAAGTATGAAAACTATGAATGTGTGAACATGGCCCTGCAATACTGCTAAGGAAAATCTTAGAAAAATGAGATATTTCACATATATAGGATATATATATGAGATAAGCTGTGAAGGGGCAACTGGGCAGATATACAAATGGCAAATTTATATATGCTAAATATCTCATTTTTCTTAGATTTTCCTTAGCAGTAATGCAGGTCCATGTTCACACATTCATGGTTTCCATACTTCAGCATTATCAGAGTGCAAGTGTCTTTTTTTGTATTTTATGTCATGTTCAGTTATGCACCTGTTCACACCTCAGTTTGGTGAGTGCAGTCAGTCTTTTTGTCTATATTTAGAGGAAAGACTGAACATTATTCCATGCATAGGCCCAGAACCCGCTATTGCCGGTGCCATCCTACACTTCATAGGGAGTATTCCTTTATGTACATACCCGATCTTTTCAAAACCGGCATCTCTCAGACATGAAGTAATGGTTCGTTAGAGGAAAACGTATTCTTTAGAATAATTTATCTTCTGCTATTATAACCATTTAACAAACAAATCATTTCAGTGTCACTGATAGATTACAGGGGTTTATAGTAAAAAGGTCAGAAACAAAAACATATTCAATAATTTACCCATTATCTATTCTCCGCTTCTTCAAAATCTTTGCTAATTTATTCAGCAGACGAAGACTTTTGGTAATCTCATCATTCATGTTGGGAGAATCAATTCTCATCTGCGCTTCTGCATAGGTGAGGGACGCCTGCAAGAGAGGAAAGTTAGCGACACACTACTCCATGGATCTGGTGCAGTAAGACATTGCTTAGCAATTAGAGAGATTACACTAGATTCATCCTTTATCGGCACCATTTATAATACATACGTCATGTACAGTGTATCCAATTCTTCACAGATACTAATAAACATTAAATGCTGAACTAGTGGAACCCACAGATTTATTATTTGCACAAAAGTATTGGGACAAAGCTCTTAATTTTTTTTTCAGTTCCACTATTGCAGTTATAAAACATGCATCCCCTAAGCAGTCTGCCTTTACTAACATTAGTGGAAGAATTGCTGGTTCTATAAAGATCACTGAACTGGAGTGTGGCCCTATAATATTATATTATGTGCAATATTATGTCACCATTGGAACAAGCCAGCATGTAAAACTTCTTCCCTCCTAAATAATAAGGCTATGTGCCCACGTTGCCTTTTCATGTGCTTTTCTGCCCCCAAATGCATGTTTTGGCAGGAAAAAATGTGCTTTTTTTATTGCGTTTGCGCGTTTTTCCTGCTTTTTTTTTTTAGTCATGGCAATCACGGGGGTTCAGGCACTGTACCCTCGCGATCGCCACAGAGTTCGGCTGATATTACAGCCAGGACTCGGCTCCCACTGCCCAGAGCGGTCCATATGCCGCTCCCGGCAGTTTAACCCCCTGAATTCGATCAGTGCGGTTGCAGCATTCAGAAGGCAGAGAGAGGAACCGCTTACCTCTTCCTGGCGATCGGGTCCCTGGAACGCGATCACAGATACCCAGATTGCTGCCATAGTAACCCTAGGTCATCACCATGATGACCCTGGGTTACTGAGCTATGGAGAGCCTCACACACCATGCTGTATACAAGGTGTGAGGCGAAGCACTGCACTATAATCCGCTGTAGTGATAAAGCATTGCAAAGGATTATAGAAACACAGGAAATAAACGCAAAAACAATTGACATGCTGCTTTTTCAGCAACTAAATCTGTAAGGAAAAAAGAAGCAGTATGTGCACAGCAAGTCCGCATTCTCATAGACATTGCTGGGATGCTTTTTCTTTGCTTTTATTGATTAAAATAAGCAACGAAAGAAGGGAATTTTGTTTACTTACCGTAAATTCCTTTTCTTCTAGCTCCTATTGGGAGACCCAGACAATTGGGTGTATAGCTTCTGCCTCCGGAGGCCACACAAAGTATTACACTTTAAAAAGTGTAACCCCTCCCCTCTGCCTATACACCCTCCCGTGCATCACGGGCTCCTCAGTTTTGGTGCAAAAGCAGGAAGGAGGAAACTTATAAATTGGTCTAAGGTAAATTCAATCCGAAGGATGTTCGGAGAACTGAAAACCATGAACCAAAAGAACAATTCAACATGAACAACATGTGTACACAAAAGAATAAACAGCCCGAAGGGAACAGGGGCGGGTGCTGGGTCTCCCAATAGGAGCTAGAAGAAAAGGAATTTACGGTAAGTAAACAAAATTCCCTTCTTCTTTGTCGCTCCATTGGGAGACCCAGACAATTGGGACGTCCAAAAGCAGTCCCTGGGTGGGTAAAAGAATACCTCGATAAAAAAAGCCGAAAACGACCCCCTCTTACAGGTGGGCAACCGCCGCCTGAAGGACTCGCCTACCTAGACTGGCGTCTGCCGAAGCATAGGTATGCACTTGATAGTGTTTCGTGAAAGTGTGCAGACTAGACCAGGTAGCTGCCTGACACACCTGCTGAGCCATAGCCCGGTGCCGCAGTGCCCAGGACGCACCCACGGCTCTGGTAGAATGGGCTTTCAACCCTGAAGGAAGTGGAAGCCCAGAAGAACGGTAGGATTCAAGAATCGGTTCCTTGATCCATCGAGCCAAGGTTGACTTGGAAGCCTGCGAACCCTTACGCTGGCCAGCGACAAGGACAAAGAGGGCATCTGAACGGCGCAGGGGCGCCGTGAGAGACACGTAGAGCCGGAGTGCTCTCACTAAATCTAATGAGTGCAAATCCTTTTCACATTGGTGAACTGGATGAGGGTAAAATGAAAGTAAGGAGATATCCTGATTGAGATGAAAAGGGGATACCACCTTAGGGAGAAATTCCGGGACCGGACGTAGAACCACCTTATCCTGGTGAAAAACCAGGAAGGGGGCTTTGCATGACAGCGCTGCCAGCTCCGACACTCTACGGAGCGATGTAACTGCCACTAGAAATGCCACCTTTTGCGAAAGACGTGATAAAGAGACATCCCGCAGCGGCTCGCAAGGTGGTTTCTGAAGAGCCGTTAGCACCCTGTTGAGGTCCCAGGGTTCCAGCGGACGCTTGTAAGGTGGGACTATGTGGCAAACTCCCTGCAGGAACGTGCGGACCTGCGGAAGCCTGGCTAGACGCTTTTGAAAAAACACGGAAAGCGCCGATACTTGTCCCTTGAGAGAGCCGAGAGACAAACCCTTGTCCATTCCGGATTGAAGGAATGAAAGAAAAGTGGGTAAGGCAAAGGGCCAGGGAGTAAAACCCTTGTCAGAGCACCAGGATAAGAAGATCCTCCAAGACCTGTGATAGATCTTGGCGGACGTTGGTTTCCTGGCCTGTCTCATAGTGGCAATGACATCTTGAGATAACCCTGAGGACGCTAGGAGCCAGGACTCAATGGCCACACAGTCAGGTTGAGGGCCGCAGAATTCAGATGGAAAAACGGCCCTTGAGACAGCAAGTCTGGGCGGTCTGGGAGCGCCCACGGTTGACCCACCGTGAGATGCCACAGATCCGGGTACCACGACCGCCTCGGCCAATCTGGAGCGACGAGAATGGCGCGACGACAGTCGGACCTGATTTTGCGCAGCACTCTGGGGAGCATCGCCAGAGGAGGAAACACATAGGGAAGTCGAAACTGCGACCAATCCTGAACTAATGCGTCCGCCGCCAGAGCTCTGTGATCTTGAGACCGGGCCATGAATGCCGGGACTTTGTTGTTGTGCCGTGACGCCATGAGATCGACGTCCGGCGTTCCCCAGCGGCGACAGATCTCTCGAAACACATCTGGGTGAAGAGACCATTCCCCCGCGTCCATGCCCTGTCGGCTGAGAAAATCTGCTTCCCAGTTTTCTACGCCCGGGATGTGAACTGCGGAGATGTTGGAAGCTGTGGCTTCCACCCACTGCAGAATTCGTCGGACTTCCTGGAAGGCTTGACGACTGCGAGTGCCGCCTTGGTGGTTGATGTAAGCGACGGCCGTGGCGTTGTCCGACTGGATTCGGATCTGCCTGCCCTCCAGCCACCGATGAAAGGCCAATAGGGCTAGATACACTGCCCTTATCTCCAGAATATTGATCTGAAGGGATGACTCTATCGAAGTCCAGGTTCCCTGAGCCCTGTGGTGGAGAAAAACCGCCCCCTCCCCCTGACAGGCTCGCGTCCGTCGTGACCACAGCCCAGGTGGGGGGTAGGAAGGATTTCCCCTGCGACAGAGTTGGGAAGGAGCCACCACTGAAGTGACGTCTTGGTTGCAAGGGAAAGAGAGACGTTCCTGTCGAGGGAAGCCGACCTCCTGTCCCATTTTCGGAGAATGTCCCACTGGAGTGGCCGCAGATGGAATTGCGCGAAGGGCACTGCCTCCATCGCTGCCACCATCTTCCCCAGGAAGTGCATGAGGCGCCTCAAGGGGTGTGACTGACCCCGAAGAAGAGATTGCACCCCTGCCTGCAGAGAAAGCTGTTTGTCCCGCGGTAGCATGACTACCGCTGACTGAGTATGAAACTCCATCCCAAGGTACGTCAGTGATTGGGTCGGTGTCAACTTGGATTTTGGAAAGTTGATGATCCATCCGAACTGCTGGAGAGTCGCCAGAGCGACGGAAAGGCTGTTTTGACACGCCAACTGAGAGGGTGCCCTGACCAGAAGATCGTCTAAGTAGGGAATCACCGAGTGGTCCTGAGAGTGTAGGACCGCCACAACAGATGCCATGACCTTGGTGAACACTCGTGGGGCTGTCGCCAGGCCGAAAGGCAATGCCACGAACTGAAGGTGTTTGTCCCTGATGGCGAAGCGCAAAAAGCGTTGATGTTCGGGTGCGATCGGCACATGGAGATAAGCATCCTTGATGTCGATCGATGCTAGGAAGTTTCCTTGTGACATTGAAGCGATGACAGAGCGGAGAGATTCCATCCGAAACTGTCTGGTGTTCACATGTCTGTTGAGTAGTTTGAGGTCCAGAACGGGACGGAACGAGCCGTCCTTCTTTGGCACCACAAACAAGTTGGAGTAAAAGCCGCGACCATGTTCCTGGAGGGGAACAGGGATCACAACTACTTCTGTTTTCAGAGCGTTCACCGCCTGAAAAAGTGCATCGGCTCGCTCGGGGGGGCGGAGATGTTCTGAAGAAACGAGTCGGAGGACGAGAGCTGAACTCTATCCTGTAACCGTGAGACAGAATGTCTCTCACCCATCGGTCTTGAACATGTGGCCACCAGGCGTCGCAAAAGCGGGAGAGCCTGCCACCGACCGAGGATGCGGTTCGGTGATGCCGAGAGTCATGAGGAGGCCGCCTTGGAAGCATTGCCTCCTGCGGCCTTTTGGGGGCGTGACTTAGCCCGCCACGCATAGGAGTTCCTCTGGCCTTTCTCCGGCCTGCTGGACGAAGAGGATTGGGGCTTGGCGGAGGGACGAAAGGACCGAAACCTCGATTGTATCTGTCGTTGCTGAGGTCTCTTTGGTTTGGACTGGGGTAAGGAGGAGTCCTTTCCCTTAGATTCCTTAATAATCTCATCCAATCGTTCACCAAACAATCGGTCGCCAGCAAACGGCAAACCGGTTAAGAAACTCTTGGAAGCCGAGTCTGCCTTCCATTCGCGCAGCCACATGGCCCTGCGGACTGCCACAGAGTTAGCGGATGCCACCGCTGTACGGCTAGCAGAGTCTAAACCTGCGTTCATGGCGTAGGAAGAAAAAGCTGACGCCTGGGAAGTCAAAGACGTAACCTGCGGAGCAGAATTACGTGTAACCGCATTAATCTCAGCCAGACAAGCTGAGATAGCTTGTAGTGCCCACACGGCTGCAAAGGCCGGGGCAAAAGACGCGCCCGTGGCTTCATAGATGGATTTCATCAGGAGCTCTATCTGCCCGTCAGTGGCATCTTTTAGCGATGATCCATCTGCAACCGATACCACAGATCTAGCCGCCAATCTAGAGACTGGGGGATCCACCTTGGGACATTGAGCCCAACCCTTGACAACGTCAGAAGGGAAGGGGTAACGTGTGTCAGTAAGGCGTTTAGTAAAGCGCTTGTCCGGAACCGCTCTGGGCTTCTGGACAGCATCTCTGAAGTTAGAGTGATCGAAAAACGCACTCCGTGTACGTTTAGGGAACCGAAACTGGTGTTTCTCCTGCTGAGAAGTCGACTCCTCTACAGGTGGCGGTGGGGGAGAGATATCTAACACCTGGTTGATGGACGAGATAAGATCATTTACTATGGCGTCCCCGTCAGGTATATCAAGATTGAGGGCAACGTCAGTGTCAGAGCCCTGAGCTGCGACGTCCGCCTCGTCCTCCAGAGAGTCCTCACGCTGGGAACCTGAGCAGCGTGAAGAAGTCGGGAAAGATTCCCAGCGTGCCCGCTTAGCCGGTCTGGGGCTGTGGTCCGGGCCGGAGTCCTCCACGTGAGACCTAGGGCCCCCCCTGGGAACGTGCTGCGGCGCGGGCAGAGAGGGGCCTGGGGGTGAAGATCCAACAGGGCCCGGGGCCTGTGTAGGGACCGGTCTGGACTGCAAAGCTTCACGCAGCTTGGCAGACCATTTGTCCATAGACTGAGCCATGGATTGTGAGAGTGACTCAGAGTTTTTCAGCAAAAACTGCAAACTCTGTCCCTGCCGCCTGTACAGGGGGAGCAAGGGATTCTACCTGAGCCGAGGGGCCCACTAGTGACCGAGGCTCCGGTTGTGGAAGCAAAACAGGGGTTGAGCATTGCTCACAGTGAGGGTAGGTGGAACCCGCAGGTAACTTAGCCGCACAAGAGGTACAGGTCGCAAAATAACCCTGTGTCTTGGCCCCCTTGCTCCTTGTGGACGACATGCTGTTGTCTCCTAGGAGAGTGATCACTGAGGGTATATGGGAAGGGTATACAGCCCGCCCGAACAGAAATATATAAATATATATAGTATCTATTCCGGCACCCTAAGGGGACCAGCACCGGGTGACCGGTGTGGCTTACCGACCGCTAAAAAGCGGAGTGTGTGTGTCGCGGGCGGGGAGGAGGGAGTCGGCACACCACGCTCACCCCTTCTGCTCGGGTCCGGCGGCTGCTGCTCAGTGGTGGCTCGAGCTGTGGGCCGGATCCCGGGGGTTCTCGAGCGGCACTCCTCGCCCGTGAGTGAAAAGGGGATTTTGGTTGGGGAGATTGTTTATTGTCAGTGACGCCACCCACGGTTGTGGTGATTGAGTGTACACCACCGCTGCTCTATATGGGGATCCCGGGGATGGTGAGGCGGAGCAGCCAGTTGTTGTGTTGTCCCTCCGTGGGTAGGGGTTGGTGATCCCGGGGCCCAGTGGGGTGCAGGGGCGCAGGGGCAGCGCTGTGCCTTGCGGCACTGAGGTACTCACTCAGCCAGTAAACACGACACAGTTCTCGGTAAACAAACGGCTGGTTGGACGGGTCCCTCGGACGGTTCACGGTGCTGCGGTTCCCTTCAGTTAGCGGTGACGGTCTCTTCCCTGCACCTTTGAAATGTCTGTTTGGTAGCGATGGCTTCCCACCGGTTACCCGCTCCCCGACTACAATCTGAGCCGGAGGAGCTCCACGCTTTGCCCGCAGGCGCCGGCCCTGGGAAACTGGTGCCTTGGCGGTGGCGGTGTTGTTGTATACTGCTCCAGACCCCCGGGTAGACACAGCCTCCGTGGTCCTTCCAGCAACCTCCAGACAGTCCCACTGCAGACCTTCACCACCGTCTGCTGACCTTGCTGACTCCGTCTGGGCACACAGCCACAGACCAACTTCAGGCTTTCTGTCACTTTCACTGTTGTTTCACTTCACTCTAGCTCCCTCCTGAGCTACACTCTGTTCCACAAGCTCGTCTTTCTGCTCACAAGCCCTGCCTGGGCTAAACTGCTCACACAAGCCCTTCCTGGGCTAAACTTGCTGCTTACTCAAGCTCGTCCCTGAGCTGACTGCCTGGTTTCTCCCGCCTCCAGAGCTGTGACCTCCTCGGTGGGCGGAGCCAACCGCCTGGCCCACCCCCTGGTGTGAATCATCAGCCTCTGGAGGAAGGCAACAAGGATTTGTAGGTTAGCTGGTGTACCTGCAGGGAATGTGGGGTGTGTGTGTGTGTTGTTACCTGTGTCCCCTGGCTTGCCCAGGGCGACACATTCCCCCTTAGCAAAACGCAGACCGTCCTCGGGCTGCCCGTCCAACACCGGTTTTATTTTCCTTTTGTTTTCTGTAAATGTAAAAAGGTATAACATGATAAACGGTAAATTATGTACATTTTTAATAATAACTCTTCCCAAGACGGGAGGCACATTTCTTTTAACGTTGCAAACGGTTTACGGTTACGGTTTCCGCTCTCTCCCACCCAAGCAACCTGGCCCTGATGCTGCCCCTAAAACCCAGGCAGCACCCCTTGACCCACAGTCCAGCACAAGTTACCCGAGCGGGATCTGTCCTTCCCCTCCAGAGGGTAGCCACCGGTTCCTTTGGTGGCTGGGCCCTGGCCTGCTCTGCTCAGGGCCCTCCCTCCAACCTGCCTCTCCGGAGGCGGCATTGCGGAAAACGGTAATGGTAAACAACATATTTACACGCCACTTAACGTTTGTGGTTGCCCTGCAAGTTCACGGGCTTGTCCATGGATAGTTCCCATGCAAAACTTTAAACGGTCCCACACAGGGACAACGGTGCCGGCTCCAGCCGGCTGAAAATCACTCAGATAATCAGGTTAAACTTCGGTATCATTTCACTTATCATTTTCAACTTTAGCAGAACTTTCAAACAAAATAGTGGTCCCAACGGGGACTGGACAACGGTGCTCCGCTGCCCTACTCCAGGCCTTCAGCTTCATCCGAGGGAGGGGGTGCAGGACTCACTCTGCTCTCCTGGCTGCCCCTCAGCTTCACATCCAGGGCAAACCACCCCCTCTCTCCGCAGTGTCGGGTGTACCGAACAAGGTCTCCCGGCATTAGGTTGCGGCCGGGACGCTCCTCAGGCAGGTGGGCATTCACATCCCGCCGGGCTACAAACACTTCGGCCTCCAGGCCCGGCTCGTAGATGAACCCGTAGCCCCGGCGGACATCAAACCGCCTCACCTGCCCCTCGTACAACGGGCCCCGGACACGGAACGTGGCCTGGCGGAGATTTTCTTTTTCTCGGATAGCTCGGGCCACCAGCTCGGCCTTCTTCCGCTCCCTCTCGGCGATCTCCAGGCCCAGCGGTACCAGCTCCCTATCCCAATACGGCGTTGCCGCCAGCGCCGGCGCACGGGTCGGGCCCCGCGGGACATCCTGGACGTTGCCCACTGTCAGGAATCTGGGCGGCATGTCCCGCGGTGTCTTGGCCTTGGGCGCTGCCTTGCAGCAACAACCCGGCGCTACCTCAGCCGAGGTGTGGGGGATGGGCATAGGGGCTTTCCGCTGCTGGGCCTTCGGCTCGGAGCGGGTCATCAGCTCCGGCTCGGGGGACTTCTCGGGGGATGCCTCCGGTGCGGACTTCGGGGTCTTCCAAGGCAACACCTCCGGTCGACTACGGGCTCCGGCTACAGGTCGGCCCGCCTGGGCGGGGACGCTGGGTACTGCTACCGGTTGCGGTGGTAGCAGGCCTAGTGGCGGGGTCATGGCCTCCGGGACGGGTGGCGAGGGAGGCAGCGAAGGGAGAGGGCTTCGACCGGGCCCCGCAGCCGCGATGACCGGCCCCTCCAGGGCATCGGGACGTGGGTCACTCACCCTCCCTTTCTCCGCTTCCTCCTCGCGTCTCCGCACGGTGGCTACAACGTCCGCCATGTCGGCCTCCCACTCCTCCATGAGGAGCTGCATCTTCACCTGCAGCCGTTTGTAGAGCTGCGCGGTCCGGATCTCCACCCACGCCGCGGTTCCAGGCGCGGGGGCTACGGTGTCGCGGGACGGCATCCACATGATGGCTTTCTCCTCCAGGAACGGTATGTTTGCAGAGTCCTGGCATCCCTGCTTTTATAGCCGCAGCTACATGCGTCCAGCCGCCATCGCGTCCCCCTTAGCTCTTTTCCGGCCCCTCCTCTCTCAGGGCGGGGTTTTGGCCTTCGCGCCTCTACTGCTCGAGAAGACGCTCGAGCGGGAACTTTTCGCGCCAAAGATGGCGGCTTCTGAAATTTTTCTGCCGGATACCTCCGGCGGTAACAAGGCGCACCTCTACCAGACGGCAGAGCGGTAAGATCCTGTTCGTGACACCAAGTTGTCGCGGGCGGGGAGGAGGGTGTCGGCACACCACGCTCACCCCTTCTGCTCGGGTCCGGCGGCTGCTGCTCAGTGGTGGCTCGAGCTGTGGGCCGGATCCCGGGGGTTCTCGAGCGGCACTCCTCGCCCGTGAGTGAAAAGGGGATTTTGGTTGGGGAGATTGTTTATTGTCAGTGACGCCACCCACGGTTGTGGTGATTGAGTGTACACCACCGCTGCTCTATATGGGGATCCCGGGGATGGTGAGGCGGAGCAGCCAGTTGTTGTGTTGTCCCTCCGTGGGTAGGGGTTGGTGATCCCGGGGCCCAGTGGGGTGCAGGGGCGCAGGGGCAGCGCTGTGCCTTGCGGCACTGAGGTACTCACTCAGCCAGTAAACACGACACAGTTCTCGGTAAACAAACGGCTGGTTGGACGGGTCCCTCGGACGGTTCACGGTGCTGCGGTTCCCTTCAGTTAGCGGTGACGGTCTCTTCCCTGCACCTTTGAAATGTCTGTTTGGTAGCGATGGCTTCCCACCGGTTACCCGCTCCCCGACTACAATCTGAGCCGGAGGAGCTCCACGCTTTGCCCGCAGGCGCCGGCCCTGGGAAACTGGTGCCTTGGCGGTGGCGGTGTTTCCCCGTTGTGGTTGGACCTTTGCTGTCAATCAGGACTTGCTTGTTGGGGGATCTACGTCCCCTTCACTAACGGATTTGGCAATTTACAGCGACTCCAAGCCTTGCCGGGATCCGAAAAGCCCCTGCCTTGGTGCTGACTGCCCTTTGTATACTGCTCCAGACCCCCGGGTACACACAGCCTCCGTGGTCCTTCCAGCAACCTCCAGACAGTCCCACTGCAGACCTTCACCACCGTCTGCTGACCTTGCTGACTCCGTCTGGGCACACAGCCACAGACCAACTTCAGGCTTTGTCACTTTCACTGTTGTTTCACTTCACTCTAGCTCCCTCCTGAGCTACACTCTGTTCCACAAGCTCGTCTTTCTGCTCACATGCCCTGCCTGGGCTAAACTGCTCACACAAGCCCTTCCTGGGCTAAACTTGCTGCTTACTCAAGCTCGTCCCTGAGCTGACTGCCTGGTTTCTCCCGCCTCCAGAGCTGTGACCTCCTCGGTGGGCGGAGCCAACCGCCTGGCCCACCCCCTGGTGTGAATCATCAGCCTCTGGAGGAAGGCAACAAGGATTTGTAGGTTAGCTGGTGTACCTGCAGGGAATGTGGGGTGTGTGTTGTTACCTGTGTCCCCTGGCTTGCCCAGGGCGACACATGTGTCCTCCAGATTCCCTGCCTTAGGTCTCCCAGCGTTGCAGAGCTCTTTCCAGGAAATCTTCCACAGGCAGAATGCCAAAGAAATGGCTGCCGGAGCTCTCAGGGGAGGAGAGGAGCCGTGGGCGGCGTTAGAAAAGTGCGGGAATCTGGAGTCCCCACAGTGATCAGTGAGGGGGGGGGGGAAACATACAGGATGCCCTGGCCCTCACAGCCGACATCAGGTCGGCAGTCCCGCCCTTATCCCTGATAGACATGCCCGGGGGCGGGAGTTTTGCTACTAGGCCGCAATTGAAGCCGGGGACTAAATTTAATACCGCGGCCGACAAACAGGCGCGGTCGGCGCGGAAGTCCGCCGGCCGTCACAAATAAGCAGCTGCTGCAGGGTCCGGGATGCAGGCGCTCCATGCACATCCCCCATGGGGGTACAGAGTACCTTAGTGATGCAGGGCCCGGTCCCTGAGGATAAACAAACTCCTGTCCGACAGATTCCCCCAGGGGCTGCGGAGGGAGCACGGTCCCAGTGACTGGATGACCGCTCAGGATCCCACTTCTCCCAGAGCCGCTAAGGGATGGTGAAGGAGACGGCATGAGGCTCCTGCCTTTGTACCCACAATGGGTACCTCAACCTTAACAGCACCGCCGACATAGTGGGGTGAGAAGGGAACATGCCGGGGGCCCCGTGGGGGCCCACTTTTCTTCCAACCGATATAACTAAAATGAGAAGATGAGTGGATGTGTGCCTCCTTCCACACAAAGCATAAAACTGAGGAACCCGTGATGCACGGGAGGGTGTATAGGCAGAGGGGAGGGGTTACACTTTTTAAAGTGTAATACTTTGTGTGGCCTCCGGAGGCAGAATTGTCTGGGTCTCCCAATGGAGCGACAAAGAAAAAAAAAAAAACACATGAAAAAACGCAAAAAACCCAAAAACAAAACCTGACACGTATGCATATAGCCTTAAATGTTTCCAAGAAGGGCCTGGATGTCTTTCTTGAAAAACAATCTCACAGGTTATTGGTGCTAAATCGTGTGATGGGACATTAATCCTGTGTGGAGTCAGGAACGTATTTTTTCCCTAATATCTATTAGCATCTGCCCTTTGGTGCACCATGGGATTTTAACCTTAACATGATAGGTAACTATAGGTTGAACTCGATGGAATGGGGTCATCTTTCAACTTTAAAAACTATGAGACTATCAGAGTGGCATCACTTAAAAGTGGAAGCATTTAGGAACCACAGGAGCTCGGCTATGAAGTGTCAGACCACGTGAAATTACAGAGCGGCGTCTATGAGGGCTGAGGTACATGGAGCATTAAGGGTGACCAGTGTCCTGCTGACTCAATAACTGCAGAGTCCACACCTCCTCTGGAATTAAAGAGGACCTGGTGTCCGGTGTAAATACCGCAGTTCTCCTAAATCTGGTGTTATTATTTTGTTCCTGTGTCTCTCCATTATTTTCCTGATTTGTAAACCTAGTCATTTCAGGACTACAAACTCACGCACATGGCAGTCCGGCATGCCCCCTTCTCTGATTGTACATTGACACTGAGGTGCCAATGTCTATTGAGAGCTGGCGTGGGCAGCTTTCTGGACTCTGCTACATGACAAAGAAGGGAATTTTGTTACTTACCGTAAATTCCTTTTCTTCTAGCTCTTATTGGGAGACCCAGACGATCGGGTGTATAGCACTGCCTCCGGAGGCCACACAAAGCAATTACACTAAAAAGTGTAAGGCCCCTCCCCTTCTGGCTATACACCCCCAGTGGGATCACTGGCTCACCAGTTTTAGTGCAAAAGCAAGAAGGAGGAAAGCCAATAACTGGTTTAAACAAATTCACTCCGAGTAACATCGGAGAACTGAAAACCGTTCAACATGAACAACATGTGTACCCGCAAACAAACCAACAATCCCGAAGGACAACAGGGCGGGTGCTGGGTCTCCCAATAAGAGCTAGAAGAAAAGGAATTTACGGTAAGTAACAAAATTCCCTTCTTCTTCGGCGCTCTATTGGGAGACCCAGACGATTGGGACGTCCAAAAGCTGTCCCTGGGTGGGTAAAGAAATACCTCATGTTAGAGCTGCAAGACAGCCCTCCCCTACGGGGAGGCAACTGCCGCCTGCAGGACTCTTCGACCTAGGCTGGCGTCCGCCGAAGCATAGGTATGCACCTGATAATGTTTGGTGAAAGTGTGCAGACTCGACCAGGTAGCTGCCTGGCACACCTGTTGAGCCGTAGCCTGGTGTCGCAATGCCCAGGACGCACCCACGGCTCTGGTAGAATGGGCCTTCAGCCCTGATGGAACCTGAAGCCCCGCAGAACGGTAGGCTTCAAGAATTGGTTCTTTGATCCATCGAGCCAGGGTGGCCTTAGAAGCCTGCGACCCTTTGCGCTTACCAGCGACAAGGACAAAGAGTGCATCCGAACGGCGCAGGGGCGCTGTGCGGGAAATGTAGATTCTGAGTGCTCTCACCAGATCTAACAAATGTAAATCCTTCTCATACCGATGAACTGCATGAGGACAAAACGAAGGCAAAAAGATATCCTGATTAAGATGAAAAGAGGATACCACCTTCGGGAGAAACTCCTGAATGGGGCGCAGCACTACCTTGTCCTGGTGGAAGACCAGGAAGGGAGCCTTGGAAGACAACGCTGCTAGCTCAGACACTCTCCGAAGAGATGTGATCGCTACCAGAAAAGCCACTTTCTGTGAAAGTCTAGAAAGTGAAACCTCCTTCAGAGGCTCGAAGGGCGGCTTCTGGAGGGCAACTAGTACCCTGTTCAGATCCCATGGATCTAACGGCCGCTTGTACGGGGGAACTATATGGCAAACCCCCTGTAGGAACGTGCGCACCTTAGGAAGTCGTGCTAGACGCTTCTGAAAAAAGACGGATAGCGCCGAGACTTGCCCTTTAAGGGAGCCGAGCGACAAACCTTTTTCTAACCCAGATTGGAGGAAAGAAAGAAGGGTAGGTAATGCAAATGGCCAGGGAGACACTCCCTGAGCAGAGCACCAGGATAAGAATATCCTCCACGTTCTGTGGTAGATCTTAGCAGACGTGGGCTTCCTAGCCTGTCTCATGGTGGCAACGACCCCTTGGGATAAGCCTGAAGACGCTAGGATCCAGGACTCAATGGCCACGCAGTCAGGTTGAGGGCCGCAGAATTCCGATGGAAAAACGGCCCTTGGGACAGTAAGTCTGGTCGGTCTGGTAGTGCCCACGGTTGGCCGACCGTGAGATGCCACAGATCCGGATACCACGCCCTCCTCGGCCAGTCTGGAGCGACGAGTATGACGCGGCTGCAGTCGGATCTGATCTTGCGTAGCACTCTGGGCAAGAGTGCCAGAGGTGGAAACACATAAGGGAGCCGGAACTGCGACCAATCTTGCACTAGGGCGTCTGCTGCTAGAGCTCTTTGATCGCGAGACCGTGCCATGAATGTTGGGACCTTGTTGTTGTGCCGGGACGCCATTAGGTCGACGTCCGGCCTTCCCCATCGGCGACAGATTTCCTGAAACACGTCCGGGTGAAGGGACCATTCCCCTGCGTCCATGCCCTGGCGACTGAGGAAGTCTGCTTCCCAGTTTTCTACGCCGGGGTAGTGAACTGCGGATATGGTGGAGGCCGTGGCTTCCACCCACATCATAATGCGCCGGACTTCCTGGAAGGCTTGCCGACTGCGAGTCCCTCCTTGGTGATTGATGTATGCCACCGCTGTGGAGTTGTCCGATTGAATTCGGATCTGCTTCCCTTCCAGCCACTGCTGGAAGGCTAGTAGGGCAAGAAACACTGCTCTGATTTCCAGAACATTGATCTGAAGGGTGGACTCCTGCTGAGTCCACGTACCCTGAGCCCTGTGGTGGAGAAACACTGCTCCCCACCCTGACAGACTCGCGTCTGTCGTGACCACCGCCCAGGACGGTGGTAGGAAGGATCTTCCCTGTGATAATGAGGTGGACAGGAGCCACCACTGCAGAGAGTCCTTGGCCGTCTGGGAAAGGAAGACTTTCCTGTCCAGGGATGTCGACTTCCCGTCCCATTGGCGGAGAATGTCCCATTGAAGTGGACGCAGATGAAACTGCGCAAACGGAACCGCCTCTATTGCCGCCACCATCTTCCCGAGGAAGTGCATGAGGCGTCTTAAGGAGTGCGACTGACCTTGAAGGAGAGCCTGCACCCCTGTCTGTAGTGACCGCTGCTTGCTCAGCGGAAGCTTCACTATCGCTGAGAGAGTATGAAACTCCATGCCAAGATACGTTAGTGATTGGGTCGGTGACAGATTTGACTTTGGGAAGTTGATGATCCACCCGAACGCCTGGAGAGTCTCCAGTGCAAAATTCAGGCTGAGTTGGCATGCCTCCTGAGAGGGTGCCTTGACTAGTAGATCGTCCAAGTAAGGGATCACAGAGTGTCCGTGAGAGTGCAAGACTGCTACCACTGCTGCCATGATCTTGGTGAACACCCGGGGGGCTGTCGCCAGACCAAATGGCAGAGCCACGAACTGAAGATGTTCGTCTCCCATGACGAAGCGCAGAAAGCGTTGGTGTTCCGTAGCAATCGGCACGTGGAGATAAGCATCTTTGATGTCTATTGATGCTAGGAAATCTCCTTGGGACATTGAGGCAATGACTGAGCGGAGGGATTCCATCCGGAACCGCCTGGCGTTCACATGCTTGTTGAGCAGTTTTAGGTCCAGAACAGGACGGAAGGAGCCGTCCTTTTTTGGAACCACAAAGAGATTGGAGTAAAATCCTCGCCCCCGTTTCAGAGGGGGGACAGGGATCACGACTCCTTCTGCTCTTAGAGAGTCCACCGCCTGCAGCAGGGCATCTGCTCGGTTGGGGTGTGGGGAGGTTCTGAAGAACCGAAGTGGAGGCCGAGAACTGAACTCGATTCTGTACCCGCGAGACAAAATGTCTGTTACCCACCGGTCTTTGACCTGAGACAGCCAAATGTCGCAAAAGCGGGAGAGCCTGCCACCGACCGAGGATGCGGAGGGAGGAGGCCGAAAGTCATGAGGCAGCCGCCTTGGAAGCGGTTCCTCCATTTGCTTTCCTGGGGCGTGAGTGAGCCCGCCAGGAATCTGAGCTCCCTTGTCCTTTCTGAGTCCCTTTGGACGAGGAGAATTGGGGCTTGCCCGAGCCTCGAAAGGACCGAAACCTCGACTGCCACTTTTTCTGTTGAGGTTTACTTGCTCTGGGCTGTGGTAAGGAAGAGTCCTTACCCTTGGACTGTTTTATGATTTCAGCCAATGGCTCACCAAACAGTCTGTCTCTAGATAATGGCAAGCTGGTTAAGCATTTTTTGGAACCAGCATCTGCTTTCCAGTCCTTTAACCATAAGGCTCTGCGCAAAACCACAGAATTGGCGGCCGCCATAGAGGTACGGCTCGTAGATTCTAGGACAGCATTGATAGCATAAGTCGCAAACGCAGACATTTGCGAAGTTAGGGACGCCACCTGTGGCACTGCTGGATGTATGATAGCATCCACCTGTGCTAAACCAGCTGAAATAGCTTGGAGTGCCCACACGGCCGCGAATGCTGGAGCAAACGACGCGCCGACAGCTTCATAGACAGATTTCAACCAAAGGTCCATCTGTCTGTCGTTGGCATCTTTAAGTGAAGCGCCATCCTCTACTGCGACTATGGATCTAGCCGCAAGCTTGGAAATTGGGGGATCAACCTTTGGGCACTGGGTCCAGCGTTTGGCCACTTCAGCGGGAAAAGGATAACGGGTATCCTTAGAACGTTTAGAGAAACGCTTGTCTGGATGAGCGTCGTGCTTCTGGATAGATTCTCTGAAGTCAGAGTGGTCCAAAAAAGCACTTAATTTACGCTTGGGATATAGGAAATGGAACTTCTCCTGCTGTGCAGCTGCCTCCTCTGCTGAAGGAGCTGGGGGAGAAATATCCAACAGTCTATTAATCGCCGATATAAGGTCATTAACCATGGCGTCACCCTCAGGGGCATCCAGATTGAGAGGGGCCTCAGGATTAGAATCCTGATCACCGTCCTCAGTCTCATCACAGAGAGATTCTTCTCGCTGAGACCCTGAGCAGTGTGATGACGTGGAGGGTCTTTCCCAGCGAGCTCGCTTAGGCTGCCTGGGACGGTCATCTGAGTCAGAGACTTCAGCTTGTGATGCTTGAGACCCCCTTGAAGTACGGATTAGTTCCAACTGAGGGGGACCAGAGAGCATAGCCACAGCAGTGTCCATGGTCTGAGGAACTGGCCTGGCCTGCAAGGTCTCCAGGATTTTTGTCATAGCCTCAGACATTTTATCAGCAAACACTGCAAAGTCTGTCCCCGTCACCGGGGCAGGGCTCACAGGCGTCTCTGCCTGGGCTACCACCACAATAGGCTCTGGCTGACGAAGTGCCACTGGGACTGAACATTGCACACAATGTGAATCATTGGAGCCTGCCGGTAGATCAGCCCCACATGCAGCACAAACAGTGCACACAGCCCGTGCCTTGGCAGCCTTGCGTTTTGCGGATGACATGTTGCTGCCTCCTCAGAGCAGTACAGGGTGTCCAGCCAAGAAGCGACCTACAGTGCAACTATATATATATATATATATATATATATATATGGTACCAAGATAAAAGTACACTATATATCACTGAGGCACTAGTGGGGCCAGCACTACTGTGCAGCTTACCGCCCGCTTAGGAGCGGTGTGTGGTCGCCAGAAATCCCTCTAGTCTGGGTCTCCCAGAGCCTGCTGCCTCTCCCCAGCCAGATCGCATGTGTAATGGCTGCCGGCGTCCTTGTGGAGAGGGGGGGCGGGCCCTGGGCGTACACCGACAAAGAGCGGGAAGTCTGCTTCCCACTGTGCCTAGTGAGAGGGCTGGAGCATGTAAATAAAGCTCCAGCCCTCGGCGCTGCCTATTGAGCAGCGTCTCTCCCCTACCCTGATTGACAGGGTGGGGGCGGGAACGAAGCGGCGCTAGGCCGCAGAAGCCGGGGGCTAAAGTTAGAAGCGCCGCCGCCGTAAAAGCGCGGTCGGCGCAAAGCCCCCGGCGCACCACAAGTCGCAGCTGCGCCGCCGCTCCAGGAGCGGTCGGCGCAGTAGTTCCCAATACACAACGTCACTCAGCAAAGCTGCAGTGACCTAACCCCCAGCGTACAGCGCCGCTGTCCCCGGCGCACTACAACGCTCAGCAAGCCCTGAGAGTGTCCGTGCCTGCCGGGGACACAGAGTACCTGAAAGTTGCAGGGCCTTGTCCCTGAACGGCACTCCCGCTCCACATCCAGCAGGTTCTATGGGTCTGTGGATGGAGCCCGGCCCCAGGGCTTGGGGGCCGGCAAGATCCCACTTCCACAGAGCCCTAAGGGGATGTGGAAGGAAAACAGCATGTGGGCTCCAGCCTCCGTACCAGCAATAGGTACCTCAACCTTACAAGCACCAACCGCGGGTGAGAAGGGAGCATGCTGGGGGCCCCATATGGGCCCTCTTTTCTTCCATCCGATAGAGCCAGCAGCTACTGCTGACTACAAACAGTGGAGCTATGCGTGGATGTCTGACCTCCTTCGCACAAAGCAGAAAACTGGTGAGCCAGTGATCCCACTGGGGGTGTATAGCCAGAAGGGGAGGGGCCTTACACTTTTTAGTGTAATTGCTTTGTGTGGCCTCCGGAGGCAGTGCTATACACCCGATCGTCTGGGTCTCCCAATAGAGCGCCGAAGAAAGGTAAAAATTCTGATTGTGACAGAATGGCTGCAGCCAGTAATCTAAGTGATACATCGTTGGAATCAGGATCCCTTTGCCTACATCATGCTGCTCTCTGATGAGGTAATAAAAACCTGCTGACACGTTGCCTTTAAAAGGGGTTGTCCCTTGAACAAAGTTCATTTTAAATCAACAGATCTTGGAACAATAATAATTTCCACAATTGGATGTGTTTTTAAAAAAAAAAAAAAAAAAATGTTCCTGTGCGGAGATCATTTTAAAGAGAACTGTCACCATTTTTACCACCCCTTTCATCCTGTAGATTTCCAGTCCTTGAAGGGCAGATCCTCTCTCTCTGTGGTGCGGTCATGGGTGAGAGAAAAGACTAGATTTACATACAGGTAAGAGGGAGGGCATTCACAAGAATAGAGAAGAGAAGGTGTAAAAGAAATACATTGCAACATTCAGGAAAAGAGCAGCATTTACACCAGGCAAAAAAACCCAAACATATTTATAGAAAAGGGAAGGTCATCTGACTTTAACATTAGCTTCATACGATGGAGTTCCATGGCCGAGCAGCTGCATGCAACGTTACATCACCAAGCACAATACCAAGCGTCGGATGGAGAGGTGTAAAGAACGCAGATACTGGATTCTGGGGCAGTGGAAATGTGTTTTGAAGAGTCACACATCACACTTCTCAGTCAGTTTGATGGACAAGTCTGGGTTTGGTGAACACCAGATGAGAATTACATGTCTGACTGCAATGTACAGACTGTAAAGCTTGGTGCAGGAGGAAAAATACTATGGGGAGGTTTTCCAGGGGTCAGCCAAGATCTCTCATTTCTAGTAAAGGGAAATCCTAATGCTTCAGCACACCAAATATTTTGGATAATAGTTTACTTCCAATTTTGTGGGAACAATTTGGGAAAGGCTCCTTCTGTTCCAGCATGACTGTACCGGGTAGGTCCATAAACCATGTTTGGGTGAGTTTGGTGTGAAAGGACTTCTATTCCAATAATCGGTATCTGACCTCATAAATACTTTTTTGTATGAAGGGGCATAAAGACAGACAGACAGACAAGACACAGAGACAGACAAGACACAGAGACAGACGAGACAGACAAGACACAGAGACAGACGAGACAGACAAGACACATAGACAGACGAGACACAGAGACAGACGAGACACAGAGACAGACGAGACACAGAGACAGACGAGACACAGAGACAGACGAGACACAGAGACAGACGAGACACAGAGACAGACGACACAGAGAGACAGACACAGAGAGACAGACACAGAGAGACAGACACAGAGAGACAGACACAGAGAGACAGACACAGAGAGACAGACACAGAGAGACAGACACAGAGAGACAGACACACCTCCATCTTGTAGAAATCCTTCCCAAACATGTATTAGCCATTTAAATGGATTTTATTTCAAAATATGTTCTAAATTTCAATTTTCATGTTCAAAATTAAAGAAAAGGACAAGACACAAAACTCACTTTTGAATTGATAACACTTTTGGTAAACTTTGTTGCTATGATTTCAGCGTTATGGTTTATCTCCCAAATACAGGAAAATGAAAGTCTGGAAAACAAGAAAGCATAGAAAGTTATACTTATATTCCAATATCAATAAATCGCATGTTTTTTATGTGGCATATCTATTAAGTAGAACTTCCGCACATACCTGTCCACGTCTGATCTCAAAGAACAGAGGTTTGAGCTAAGAAGATCTGGCACCATGTCAATCCTCTGGAAAGAGAACACAAGATATTGGTACTTTTTGATGTCTCACCTATAATAACAGCTGTTATCTAATCATCAGTAGCAATGGAGGCCGATTATAAAAATATCTAAGATAATACACTAATTATAAAGAACTAAAGAAGCCAAGTTTGTAATTTCTTATGACATTCGACTAAGAATTTTAAGAGCCATCATCAATCTCACTTCTATGGTCACATTATTGGTTTTAGTTACCTTTATGAATGTTAACCAACTACTAGTATCGCCAACCATGGCCACTGAATATTAAAAAATAACCTGAAACCATCCACATACCCCAGAATCTCCACAGTCCTAGACATAACAGATATATCTTATATGATAACTCAACTGCTTTACAACACCCTGGGTGGCAATAATCTATGATACAAAATAGAAACCCTTCTACCCATGCTTAAGTGTGGCCAATTACAAGAGGACAGAAGACCTCATATAGCTAGGCTCAGTGCCTGGCACACAATAATGGCACGGTTCTCCAATCAGTCTTGGAAAGTCTGGCGCGGTTTCCCTAAAATATGACATAGCAAATCACTATTACCATATATTATTAGCATGGCATAAATTACACAATGTGACCTCTATTTCTTGTATTCATGGCTACTAGATAAAAGCAATTGTATGGTCAGACAGTCATTGTACAGGAGAAGCAGGAGCTTATGCAGACACCTGTATTTAGATGTCAGAAGTAGGCAACAAAAATCAATGATGCTACCTAATAGCGTCTTCCCACCCGCACTACTCTGAAGAGATACAGTGTTTCCCACCCCCAAAATAATCTGTAGCAGAATTTTTTTCAGGCTTTTTTGCAGAATGTTTAAAATATAAGCCCTACTCCTAAAATAAGCCCTAGTTGTCCTTTTTTGCACACCATACTGATAGTATCCTACTATAGGGCTTGGGCAGCCCTTTCAGAATATGTAGCTTTTACTGCTGTTCGTTGCTCAGTTATGTTACTACAAGTCCCGGATAATTTATAATCAAGCGCCGGCTGTTAATGCAAAATGAATAGTCACCATTTTCCCCTCCCATAATCCCACCCACCCCTCTATGCCAGGGTTCGTTATTGGGTGCAGTCAGACTGCTGCATTACTGGCCTGAGGACTGCATTGTAATTCTCAGACTGGTCTTCTGCTATCCTTACCCGAGAGTAACAGCTGCATAGAAATACATGCTGTCACATTCAGGTCAGGAGAGTAGATGACCAGTCTGAGGATTATGGCGCGATACTCTGTCTAGTAATAAGGCATTCTGACACTGCAGCTAATCACCGACACCTGCGCAGAATATTCACCTTATACCCATTTACCCGGCCCCCGCTCCCGCTCCCCCAGTCCCACTAACAGGAGCTCTATAGACCGCTCGCTCTGTCTGCAATAAACTTTCCTACATCCATGATCTTTTCATCACTAATAAACTTTCCTTCCTTGGCATCACTGAAACCTAGCTCACCCTCCTGCTGCACTTTCTTATGGTGGTCTCCATCTCTCTCACACCCCCCGCCCCACTAACAAGCATGGTGGAGGAGTTAGTTTGCTCCTGTCCAACCAATGCTCCTTTGCACCAATTCCACTACCACCCTCTGTTACTTTCCTCTCTTTTGAGGTACACTCTGTCCGCATCTACTCCCCCTCCAACCGGCCATCATTTATCACCCTCCAGGGCCAGCCACTGCCTTTTTTGACCATTTCACCACCTGGCTACTACATTTCCTTTCCATCGACATCCCCACCATCATCATGGGTGACTTCAACATCCCCATTAACACTTCCCACTCATCTGTCTCTAAACTACTAACACTCACTTCCTCCTTCGGTCTCACCCAATGGTCTTCTGCAGCTACTCGCAAAGATGGCCACACGATGGACCTAATCTTCACTCGCCTCTGTTCCCTATCCAACCTCTCTAACTCACCTCTTCCCCTGTCTGACCACAACCTACTCACATTCTGTTCCCCCTCTTACGCAACACTTCCTCCACAAACTTTCACACTCTCGCAGAAATATCAAACACCTTGATCTACACTCACTTTCTCAGTCCCTTCTCCCTCTTGCAGACATTGCTTCTTTACATGATGCAGATGCTGCTGCCACTTTATACAACACCACCATCTCTGCAGCTCTCGAATCAGTTGCCCCCCTCACACACACAAAAACCTGCACAATCAACAGGCAACCCTAGCACACGAGTCAGACTAAAGAATTGAGATGGGCTTCCAGAATTGCTGAGCGCAGATGGAAGAGGTCTCATTTTCCTGTCCACTGAGCACTTTGTCACATACAAACAGCCCTCACCACTTTAAAGTCCGCACTTACTGCTGCAAAACAAACCTACTTCTCATCTCATATCCTCTCTCTCTCACAACCGCAAACAGCTGTTCAACACCTTTAACTCTCTCCTCCGTCCCCCAGCACCACCTCCCTCTCCTCTCATCTCAGCTGAAGACTTTGCCTCTTTCTTCAAGCAGAAGATTGACAACATCAGAGCAAGCTTTCGCCCACAATCACCACAGCCACTCCTCACAACTACTCAGCCTTCTTCCTCCAAATCCAGCTTCTCCACTAGGACAGAAGATCATCTTTCCACTTTACTCTCAAGATCACATCTCACAACCTGCCTGCTTGTTCCACTCCCATCCACCTCATCTCCAATCTCAGCAGTCTTCATCCCAGCCCTAACCCATCTCTTCAACCCATCACTAACACCTGGTATATTCCCTTCATGCTTTAAACATGCCTCAATTACACCCATCCTCAAAAAGCCCTCCCTTGACCCTTCCTCTGTGTCAAACTATCGCCACATATCACTTCTCCCCTACGCCTCAAAACTACTGGAAAAGCACTGTCCATCTCGAATTGTCCTCCTACCTCTCTTCCTGCTCCCTCTTTGACTGTCTACAATCTGGCTTCTGACCCCATCATTCCACTGAAACTGCCCTAACTAAAGTAACTAATGACCTACTAACCGCAAAAGCCAAGCAACACTACTCTGTCCTCCTACTCCTGGACCTGTCCCCTGCCTTTGACACAGTAGACAACTCCCTTCTACTACAAATTCTCTCATCTCTGGGCATCACAGACTTGGCCCTATCCTGGATCTCCTCATACTTAACCGACCGAACTTTCAGCATCTCCCACTCTCACACCACTTCCTCATCTCGCCCCCTATCTGTCGGGGTCCCCCAAGGTTCAGTTCTAGGACCCCTGCTGTTCTCAATCTACACGTTCGGCCTGGGATGGCTCATAGAGTCCCATGGCTTTCAGTATCACCTCTATGCTGATTATACGCAGATCTACCTCTCTGGACCTGACATCACCTCCCTACTAACCAAAATCCCACAAAGTCTGTCTGCTATTTCATCCTTTTTCTCTGCTGGATTCCTAAAACTGAACATGGACAAAACAGAATTCATTATCTTTCCTCCTCCACAGTCAACCCCCCCTACCTGACCTATCCATCAATGTCAATGGCTGCTCACTTTCCCCAGTCCCACGTGCTCGCTGCCGGGGAGTAAAGGGGGCTTTACACGCTACGATATCGTTAATGTTTGGTCGTCGGGGTCAAGTTGTTAGTGACGCACATCCGGCGTCATTAACGATATCGCAGCGTGTGACATGTACCAGCGACCTCAAAAATGGTGAAAATCGTTCACCATGGAGAGGTCGTCCCAAACTCAAAAATCGGTAAGGGTTGTTTATCCAGGTGGTTCATCGCTCATGCGGCAGCACACATTGCTATGTGTGACACCGCAGGAGCGAGGAACGTCTCCTTACCTGCCGCCGGCCACAATGCGGAAGTAAGGAGGTGGGCGGGATGTTACGTCCTGCTCATCTCCGCTCCTCCGCTTTGATTGGCCAGCCGCTTAGTGACGTTGCGGTGACGTCGCTGTGATGCCGAACGTCCCTCCCCCTTGAAGGAGGGATTGTTCGGCTGTCACAGCGACGCCGCCGACCAGGTAAGTATGTGTGACGCTGCCGTAGCGATAATGTTCGCTACGGCAGCGATCACAAACAATCGCATGCACGACGGGGGCGGGTACTTACACGCTCGCTATCGCTACAAATTGCTAGCGATATCGCTACCGTGTAAAGCCCGATTAACTCTAGACTTCGATCTCTCTTTCAAGCCACACATCCAAGCCCTTTCCACCTCCTGCCACCTCCAACTCAAAAACATTTCCCAGATCCGTACATTCCTTTCCCAAGAAGCTGCAAAAACCGTAGTGCATGCCTTTATTATCTCCCGCCTGGATTATTGCAACTTCCTGCTCTGTGGCCTCCCTTCTAACAGTCTCGCACCCCTACAATCTATTCTAAACTATGCTGCCAGACTGATCTATCTGTCCCCCCACTACTCCCCGACCTCTCCTCTCTGCCAATCCCTTCACATTGCCCAACAACTCCAGTTCAAAACCCTAACCATGACCTACAAAGCCACCCACAACCTATGTTCTCCCTACATCTGTGACCTAGTCTCCCGGTACTTACGTGCACGTAACCTTCGATCCTCGCAAGGTCGTCTCCTCCTCTACTCCCCTCTCATCTCCTCTTCCCACTATCGCATCCAAGATTTCTCGCGTGCCTCCTCCATACTCTGGAATGCTCTGCCACAACACATCAGACACTCGTCTACATTGACAAGCTTCAAAAGGAACCTGAAGACCCACCTCTTCCGACAAGTCTACAACCTGCCGTAACCCTCAATGGCACTTTACACACAGCTACACTTTACACTGGTGAAAGCACCCGTCCTCGTTGGTTGTGCGTCACGGGCAAATCGCTGCCCGTGGCGCACAACATCGCTACGAACGGTCACACGTACTTACCTGCCTAGCGACGTCCCTTTCTAAGGGAGAGGCTCGTTCGGCGTCACAGCGGCATCACTAAGCGGCCAACCAATAGAAGCGGAGATGATCGGCCGGAATATCCCACCCACCTCCTTCCCTCCTCATTGCCGGCGGCCATAGGTACGATGTTGTTCCTCGTTTCTGCGGTGTCACACATAGCGATGTGTGCTGCCACAGGAACGACTAACAACCTGCATCAGCAACGATATTTGAGATTAGAAAGACGTGTCAACGATCAACGATATGGTGAGTATTTTTGATAGTTAGCGGTCGTTCGTACGTTTCACACGCAATGACGTCGCTAACAAGGCCGGATGTGTGTCACGAATTCCGTGACCCCAATGACATCTCATTAGCGATGTTGTTGCGTGTAAAGCGGCCTTTAGTCTAATACAGCGCTGCACAACCAGCTCTACCCTCACCTACTATAGCCACACCCATCCCTCGTAGACTGTGAGCCCTCGCGGGCAGGGACCTCTGTCCTCCTGTACCTGTCTGTGCCTTGTATTGTTTATGATTATTGTACCGGTCCCTATTTTATATACCCCTTTCACATGTAAAGTGCCATGGAATAGCGCCATGGAATAAATGGCGCTAGAATAATTATTAATAATAATAATAATTTTGCAATAACAGCTGGCATGGCTATAAATTTACGGGTCTTATTGCAACAGAATGGGGAAAAGTACTGCAATAAATGTTACATATCCGAAAAGGGCTGCCCAAACCTTATTTCAGGACACTAGGTATTCGTATGGCACACAAAAATGTCCTGACAGGTTTCCTTTAAAGAATACAGCAGGACACATCATCAAATAAAGCAAAAGACATTCCCTGAAAATAAGCAATTGTGGAATGCCCTACCACAAGAGGCAGTAATGGCAGATACAATAACAGCTTTTAAAAAAGTGCTGGATGATTTCCTCAGTACACACACATTGTCGGTTATAAATGATTTCGTGACAAAACATATATAATTAGTGGAGGATAATTAAACTAGATGGAACGACGGCTTTTTTCAACCTATGTAACTGAGCCCTAGCGTATCTTTCAAAGCCAAAAATAATATAAGACCTTGTCTTATTTTCGGAGAAACACTGTCTTAAAAGAGGGAAAACAGTTAAGAGAGGCCAGGTAAGTATTGCTTTTGAACTGCAGTAACATTTATTTCACTTTTTGGTGGGTATGAAGGCAATTAACAAGCATTTTGCCTCTAGGCTCAAGAAATGTAAATCTTGCAATGATGTGGTATTCAGTATTTTTAGCAGTGTAATCAATCGCAGCAAAAACAAACAAAACAAACACATACATATTAGTTTATTACTATGAATTAAATATACAAAGTTTTTTTTTTCCAATGGGACATGATTCATATCTTAAAAAATATTCTGTTGTGAGGTTTACTCCCCCAAACTGAACACTTAGCAGTTTAAGAGTGAAGAATACAAGTCAACCAATATCTATGTGCTCCAATAGAGATCCTCCAGCGCTGAGAAAACTTGTTCTGGAAGTATATGATAATGATGCAGGAAAGGCATTGGGGCAGACTGATGTGCTCCCGTTTCATCAGCCCACTTCCCCGCAGCATGATCTTTTAATCTTTTTGATTTACTGCTTCACTGCTTTAGCAACATTAGGTGTCTGGCCGGTGGTAGGAAGGCTGTTAATCAAGGAAATTGGTGCGGGGCGGCCAGTAATGAAGAACGCTGTTGAACTCAAAGTCCTATGGCTTACCCTCAATACCTCATTAGCATATTCTTTCAGAATGGAATTTCTTAGCGCTGTAGTAAGAATTTGGAGCCATCCAGGTATCAAATAAGAGATACATGGAGATTTAATCAGTGTAGAAAATGTAGACTTGATGACAAGATTTACAATAAAAGTACTTAAATCGTAAACGTCATTTTATTTCATTTCTTCCCCAATAAATCAATAGTGCAAATGAGGATAAGAAACTTGGTAACACAACTTATTAGAGATCTGCTTCTTTCTCCCTGTGGTCTGATCTTTCATTCTCAATTCACTTGTTAAAAGGGAATCTGTCACCAGTTTTTCAGCCTATAAGCTGCAGCCACCACCACCGGGCTCTTATATACAGCATTCTAGCTTGCTGTATATAAGAGCCGAGGCCACTGTGTAGAATGTAAAAAACACTTTATAATGCTCACCTAACGGTCGCGCTGTGGTGGAGTTGGGCCATATGGGCATCTCCGTTGTCCGGTGCTGGCGCCTCCTCTTTCGGCCAGGCTTCGTCCTCCTTCTGAAGCCGGGGTGCATGACGCATCCTATGTCATACACACTCGCCGGTCCCACGCAGGCGCACTACAATACTCTGATCTGCCCTGCTCAGGGGAGATCAAAGTGGGCCTGCGCAGGACCTCAATGCCGGTGAGTGTGGCTAACGTAGTTGCGTCAGGCATCCAATTTACAGAAGAAAAAAGACAAAGATGGCCAAAAGAAGCGGCGCCAGTACCAGACAACGGAAATGCCCATCTAACCCAACTCCACCACAGCGCGACCGTTAGGTGACTATTATAAAGTGTTTATGTTCTACACAGCGGCCTGGGCTCTTATATACAGCATGTTAGAATGCTGTATATAAGAGCCCACTGGTGGTGGCCGCAGCTTATAGGCCGAAAAAGTGGTGACAGGCTCCTTTTAAAAAGGTGCCGTCAGTAAACGTCCCCACTCCTAGGTTTGCATTTAGCTCCTCCTTCTCTGTAGAATGTTATAAACACCAACTGCCATCTCTCTCAGTAATGGGAAAATCTGTCTTCAATGAACACATATTTTACTTGTGAACTGAAAGTAAAAGTTCAGTACAAGGGGAAGATTTAATACGATATATTATTTAAAGTTTCTTATTTTTATGCATCCTATTGATTTGTGACCTAAAAATTGAAAGGATGGTTACTCTTTATTGTTTTTCCGGACTCAGATTTCCTCATTGAGTTCACTTACCCCAGTGCATTGTTATTACAATCACTATTATTCCCTTTGCAGTAATGTAGTATTGCAATCAGAAACACTTCAAAATAGACCCTGATTTTCTGGTGCGGTGAACCAGAAGTAAGACTTTGCTATTTGATCACCCCATAGTTACCTTCTCACAAAGGTATACAGTGGTTCCTCTGTTTGCAGCTTCCTGATCCAGGGCATTTCCAGGTCTTATAAAATGGCTTACATCTGCGATATGAACTCCAACCTATATAACATCACAATACAGAATATATACAATGTAAGCGTGCAGTGCATGAACTGTCAATGTGGATGCAAGCTATACAACGAGAGAAAAAAAAAAAAAAGAATTAAAATCTCATTTTGTTTCAGATTAAAAAATGATTACATGTTAGTTTTTAATTTAAAGGGTTTTTCCACTTTTAGAAAAAGTGGACCCCAAACACCTATATTGTCAGAGGTGCTGTGCTCGGTGATTGGCTGCAATGGTTGTGTGCTGTCAATGTGACGTCACCACTGCAGCCAAAACAGAGACTAAAGCAGCCGCGGAGAGCCATCCATAGAGCGCCAGTACCTTCCAGATTTGTTATCTTACGTGCCTGAGCGCTTTACTGAAAGTGGAAAAACCTCCTGAATTGTCAGTTTGCTAAGCAAAGTAAGAAATACCATGACATCAAATGAGTATGTTATATAGAGAAATTCTTAGGCTGTTTTCACACATCCGGTTTTTGCTGAGCGGCACAATACGGCGCTTTGCGGAAAAAAAGTTTTGTTTTTTTTTTGCCGCCGGTTGCGTTTTTTTCCCCATAGACTTGCATTAGCGCCGTATTGTGCCGCATGGCCTTGCGTTGTGTCCGGTTTTTGCCAGATGCGGCATATTTAGCCCATGCGGCAGCCGGATGGAACGTTGCCTGGCACGATTTTTTGTGCGGCGAAAAAAGACGCGATCCGGCGCAATTTACAATGCAAGCCTATGGACGCCGGATGCGTTTTTTTTGCACTGCGTATGCTCAGTATCAAGCCGCATCCGTCAAAAAACTGACGGGCCGCATGGAAAAACGTATGCAACGGATCAGGTTTTTTTGCCGCATCCGTTGCATAGGTTTTTGAGGTGGATTGAGCCGCACTGCAAAAACCGGATGTGTGAAAGCAGCCTTACAAGAGTTTATATCAAGTTTTGAAGTTATCCCATGGGGAATAAATTATCGATTACAAGGGGTCTGACCAGTGGGACCCCCAATGATCCTGAGATAGAGATAAGACAGTGCTCTGCAGTAATAAAGTGAAGATTAAAAATGCAATCTGCTCCTTAAGGTCTTCTCTACAAGACTATAGGAGACAACTCGGCCTTCTCAGAGAATGAAGAGCACACAGAGTTGCATTATTGATCTCCAGACAGGGTAAAATAATTACAAATTTAAAGCAGCATACATTACTTGATAGATGTTGGACCCCTAAAGAACTTAACTAACAAGAAAATTAATGTGGCTGCAGAACTGCTTCCGTGCCGTGTCCCTCCCCAGTTTTCTCTTTGCACTGGATATTGCTAGGTTTGGTTCACACCTGTAATAAAATGGTTTGTACCACTTAGGGTAGAGTTACACTGGCACGAGAGCAATACGAGAAAGTCTCGCATTGCACTCGGCCCCATTTAAGACAATGCTGCAGCTCAGATCTATGAGTTTTTCTGCTGCGATTGTCAGCGAGAGATGTGTCACTCACACCCATATACACACACACCCACACCGCACCTATGGGTGCGAGTAAAACATTGGTCTGCACTCGGACGACATTCATGTGCAATGCGATATACACACAGGCTAGCAATGGAAGAGATGGAGAGATCAATCTCTCCCTCTCCTCCGCACCTGTGATCTGATCCCAAGATGGGATCGCAGTTTCATGACACTCGGCTCATGCTCGCAGCAGAGAGAGAGCCGAGGTCAATAGCATATCTCATACAATGCTCTCGCATCGCATGCCATATGCTAATGTGACTCCAGCCTCAAAAAGAGCAACACTGAGAAATCAGGCAAACAATGTTCTAGTTAGGAAGCATGTTAAGTGCCAGACTCTTCACATTAAGTAATATAGTTTAATTCAGTTTTGACTGGAAGGATCCTCTAAGAACGTTGAGATGAGATGGATTGTACATTAGTTAGGTTCAAAGGAATAAGTGTCGAATGCTTCACCAATTCACCATAAATAGCAGAGCAAGAGTATATCAATTGTGGTAACAATTAAAATGTAACCTTTAATAATAAATATCTAAAAGAAGGGACCACACAACATAAACGGTTGTAAAACCAACCCAAAAAGGAGCAGATTTTAGGCTCCAGTTATTGTCAATAGAGGACAAAACTCCACATGAGGACCACAACAGAGGGGATTAACCTCCACCGTGGTAATAGTTATGACAACATAAAACAGGTTGTCAGACACACTTGTTCAGCAAGGTCAAGTAAATACAACTTACTACAATCTTAATAATAGAAAAAGAGAATTTTGTTTACTTACCGTAAATTCTTTTTCTTATAGTTCCGTATTGGGAGACCCAGACCATGGGTGTTTAGCTTCTACCTCCGGAGGACACACAAAGTACTACACTTAAAAGTGTAGCTCCTCCCCCATAGCTTATACACCCCCTGGTGAGCAGACCCAGCCAGTTTAGTGCAAAAGCTGAAGGAGAACAGCCACCCACAAGTAGAACAGAGCAAAAACCGGAACAACCGGAGACTCTGTCCACGACAACAGCCGGTGATAACACGCGGAACAAGAAAATTGCCAACAGGCAACAGGGAGGGTGCTGGGTCTCCCAATATAGAACTATAAGAAAAAGAATTTACGGTAAACAAAATTCTCTTTTTCTTTATCGTTCCTTTGGGAGACCCAGACCATGGGACGTTCCAAAGCAGTCCCTGGGTGGGAAATAAACCGAAAAAAGGCAAGAAGTAGGCAGAACCTAACTTCACAAATGGGCGACAGCCGCAGCCTGGTGCCTGAAAGCCCAAGAGGCACCAACAGCTCTGGTCGAATGTGCCTTGATCCCCGGCGGGGGAGGCACCTGAGAACTCTGGTAGGCGTCCGAAATGGTCGATCTAATCCAACGGGCCAAGGTCGGCTTAGAAGCAGAGAGGCCCTTGCGCCGACCTGTGGTTAGCACAAAAAGAGAAGTGCACCGCCTAAGAGCAGCGGTGCGAGACACATAGATCCGGAGCGCACGCACCAGATCCAGAGTATGCAGCGCTTTTTCAAAGCGATGAACAGGAGCCGGACAAAAGGAAGGTAGGGTAATGTCCTGAGACGCAAGGGTGTGATATACATGCATCAGATATTGGACGGAGGAATTGTGAAATCGTTCCCGCAGTTACAGAGTGAGTTTCAGTTACCGGCGTCCGGCTGGCTCCACTACAGACAATTAAAACATGCGATTGCAGCCCAAGCGGCTAAACAAAGTGTGGCCATACAGACTGACCTGGTACTGGAGTATGTGTGTAAGGGAGGAGGAAGCACTAAAGGGATCATTTCTGGCACGTATAAAGATATACTACATACCTTTCTTTTAAAAAAGAAAAAAAGGGAACCAGCACGATCTGAAATTGGCATGCATCATATAAAAAGTGAAAATTCACAAATTTATTCCAACTGTACTATAATAAAAAAATGAGATTTTTAGCAAATAGTTGATCAATTTTTTGAGCCACCCCTGCCAACGTCACGGCAAATCTCAATAGGGGGGTCCTACTCTACATTCTGTATTTCATGTGCCATGCGGCCTCCTAGATAAAGTTAAAAGCAGAACCATAATGGAGCACACATACCTGCAACCTGTATATAGCCGCTTCCATGTTGCAAAAAAGGCACTTGTGGATAGAGACCAGCCCAGGTCCCAGCATGTGGAGCAAGCCCTACACATACCAGGACTATATCAGAACTGATCCTCCCAGTGTCAAAAAGCAACCATTGATAAAGGCGGACCAGATCCAAGAATGGTGCTTAATTAGCATTGCCTGTGGAAAGGGGTGAGGTAACTGAGTCTGAACAGCTACCAACAGGAGGAATATATTGCAAGCCAAAATCAGGCGTGCATGGTATGGTGTTGGTCAGACACCAGATTTGTAGCATAACTACGGTCAAAACAGAGAAAAAAAGGGAACCAGCACGATCTGAAATTGGCATGCATCATATAAAAAGTGAAAATTCACAAATTTATTCCAACTGTACTATAATAAAAAAAATGAGATTTTTAGCAAATAATTGATCAATTTTTTGAGCCACCCCTGCCAACGTCACGGCAAATCTCAATAGGGGGGTCCTACTCTACATTCTGTATTTCATGTGCCATGCGGCCTCCTAGATAAAGTTAAAAGCAGAACCATAATGGAGCACACATACCTGCAACCTGTATATAGCCGCTTCCATGTTGCAAAAAAGGCACTTGTGGATAGAGACCAGCCCAGGTCCCAGCATGTGGAGCAAGCCCTACACATACCAGGACTATATCAGAACTGATCCTCCCAGTGTCAAAAAGCAACCATTGATAAAGGCGGACCAGATCCAAGAATGGTGCTTAATTAGCATTGCCTGTGGAAAGGGGTGAGGTAACTGAGTCTGAACAGCTACCAACAGGAGGAATATATTGCAAGCCAAAATCAGGCGTGCATGGTATGGTGTTGGTCAGACACCAGATTTGTAGCATAACTACGGTCAAAACAGAGAAAAAAAGGGAACCAGCACGATCTGAAATTGGCATGCATCATATAAAAAGTGAAAATTCACAAATTTATTCCAACTGTACTATAATAAAAAAATGAGATTTTTAGCAAATAATTGATCAATTTTTTGAGCCACCCCTGCCAACGTCACGGCAAATCTCAATAGGGGGGTCCTACTCTACATTCTGTATTTCATGTGCCATGCGGCCTCCTAGATAAAGTTAAAAGCAGAACCATAATGGAGCACACATACCTGCAACCTGTATATAGCCGCTTCCATGTTGCAAAGAAGGGAATTTTGTTTACTTACCGTAAATTCCTTTTCTTCTAGCTCCAATTGGGAGACCCAGACAGTGGGTGTATAGCTACTGCCTCTGGAGGCCGCACAAAGAACTACACTTAAAAGTGTAAGGCCCCTCCCCTTCTGGCTATACACCCTCCCGTAGGAGTACGGATTCCTCAGTTTTAGTACCAAAGCAAGAAGGAGGAAAGCCAATAACAGTTTCAAAAACAAATTCAATCCGATAACAAGATCGGAGAACTTAAGAAACAACATGAACAACATGTGCACCCGAAAAACGAAACCCTAAGAACAAATAGGGCGGGTGCTGGGTCTCCCAATTGGAGCTAGAAGAAAAGGAATTTACGGTAAGTAAACAAAATTCCCTTCTTCTTTTTCGCTCCTAATTGGGAGACCCAGACAGTGGGACGTCCAAAAGCAGTCCCTGGGTGGGTAAAAAGATACCACATGAACGGGCTGTCAGACAGCCTCTTCCTACAGGTGGGCCACCGCCGCCTGAAGGACCTGTCTACCTAGGCTGGCATCTGCCGAAGCGTAGGTATGCACTTGATAGTGTTTGGTAAACGTGTGCAGACTCGACCAGGTAGCCGCCTGGCACACTTGCTGAGCCGTAGCCTGATGCCGCAATGCCCAGGACGCACCCACGGCTCTGGTAGAATGGGCCTTCAGTCCAGATGGAATCGGAAGCCCAGCAGAACGGTATGTGTGAAGAATTGGTTCCTTGATCCACCGCGCCAGGGTGGATTTGGAAGCTTGCGATCCCTTATGCTGACCAGCGACTAGGACAAAGAGCGCATCAGAACAGCGTAGGGACGCCGTGCGAGAAATGTAAATCCTGAGTGCTCTCACCAGGTCCAACAGATGTAAACCCTTTTCAAATTGGTGAACTGGATGCGGACACAAAGATGGCAAAGTGATATCCTGATTGAGATGAAAGGAAGAAACCACCTTGGGAGAAAACTCTGGAATTGGACGCAGTACTACCTTGTCTTGGTGAAACACCAGGAAGGGAGATTTGCAAGATAACGCCGCTAGCTCGGACACTCTTCGAAGAGACGTGACCGCCACAAGAAAAACTACCTTTTGTGAAAGCCGAGAAAGGGAAACCTCTTTCAAAGGCTCGAAAGGCGGCTTCTGGAGAGCAATGAGAACCTTGTTCAGATCCCAGGGATCCAATGGCCGTCTGTAAGGAGGAACGATATGAGAAACTCCTTGGAGAAACGTGCGTACTTTAGAAAGCCGTGCCAAGCGCTTCTGAAAGAATACGGATAGCGCGGAGACTTGACCCTTAAGAGAGCTAAGCGACAAACCTTTTTCCAACCCAGACTGCAGGAAGGAAAGAAAAATTGGCAATGCAAATGGCCAGGGAGAAAACCCTTGAGCCAAGCACCACGCTAAGAATATCTTCCACGTCCTGTGATAGATCTTAGCTGAGGATGGTTTTCTAGCCTGTCTCATTGTGGCAACAACTTCATGAGATAAACCTGAGGCCGCTAGGATCCAGGACTCAATGGCCACACAGTCAGGTTCAGGGCCGCAGAATTCAGATGGAAAAACGGCCCTTGAGACAGCAAATCTGGACGGTCTGGTAGTGTCCACGGTTGGCCTACCGTGAGATGCCACAGATCCGGGTACCACGACCTTCTTGGCCAATCTGGAGCGACGAGTATGGCTCGATGGCAGTCGGACCTGATTTTCCGGAGAACTCTGGGTAACAATGCTAGAGGTGGGAACACATAGGGGAGTCGGAATTGCGACCAATCCTGAACCAAGGCGTCTGCCGCCAGTGCTCGGTGATCGTGAGACCGTGCCATGAAAACTGGGACCTTGTTGTTGTGCCGTGACGCCATCAGATCGACGTCCGGCGTCCCCCAGCGGCAACAGATCTGCTGAAACACGTCCGGGTGAAGGGACCATTCTCCTGCGTCCATGCCCTGGCGACTGAGAAAGTCTGCTTCCCAGTTTTCCACGCCTGGGATGTGAACTGCGGATATGGTGGACGCTCTGCTTTCCACCCACGTCAAAATCCGCTGGACTTCTTGAAAAGCTTGGCGACTGCGTGTTCCCCCTTGGTGGTTGATGTACGCCACCGCCGTGGAATTGTCCGACTGAATCCGAATCTGCTTGCCTTCCAGCCATTGTTGGAAGGCTCGCAGGGCAAGATAGATTGCTCTGATTTCCAGAACATTGATCTGCAGGGTGGACTCTTCCTGAGTCCACGTCCCCTGAGCCCTGTGGTGGAGAAACACCGCTCCCCACCCTGATAGGCTCGCATCCGTCGTGACCACTGCCCAGGACGGGGGAAGGAACGACTTTCCCTGTGACAATGAGGTGGGGAGAAGCCACCAACGCAGAGAGTCCTTGGCAGTCTGAGAGAGGGAGACAGTCCTGTCGAGGGACGTCGATTTCCCATCCCATTGGCGTAGAATGTCCCATTGTAGAGGGCGCAGATGAAACTGCGCGAACGGGACTGCCTCCATTGCTGCTACCATCTTTCCTAGGAAATGCATGAGGCGCCTCAGTGAGTGCGACTGGCTCTGAAGGAGAGATTGCACTCCAGTCCGTAGCGAGCACTGCTTGTCCAGTGGAAGCTTCACTATCGCTGAGAGAGTATGAAACTCCATGCCAAGATAAGTCAGAGATTGGGTCGGGGTTAGATGAGACTTTGGAAAGTTGATAATCCACCCGAAACTCTGGAGAGTGTCTAGTGCCACCTTCAGACTGTGCTGGCATGCCTCTTGAGAGGGTGCCTTTATAAGCAGGTCGTCTAGATACGGGATGACCGAGTGACCCTGCGAGTGCAGAACAGCTACTACTGCTGCCATGACTTTGGTGAAGACCCGGGGGGCTGTTGCCAGACCGAAAGGTAACGCTACGAACTGCAGGTGTTCGTCGTGTATGACGAAGCGTAGGAAACGCTGATGCTCTGGTGCAATCGGCACGTGGAGATACGCATCTTTGATATCTATTGATGCTAGAAAATCTCCTTGAGACATTGAGGCTATGACGGAGCGTAGGGATTCCATCCGGAACCTCCTGACTTTTACGTGTCTGTTGAGCAACTTTAGATCCAGGACGGGTCGATACGATCCGTCCTTTTTTGGGACCACAAACAGATTGGAGTAAAAACCGTGACCTTGTTCCTGAAGAGGGACGGAGGTCACCACTCCTTCCGCCTTTAGAGCGGCCACCGCCTGCAACAGAGCATCGGCTCGGTCTGGTGGTGGAGAAGTTCTGAAGAAACGAGTTGGCGGACGAGAACTGAACTCTATCCTGTACCCGTGAGACAGAATATCCCTCACCCAACGGTCTTTGACGCGTGACAGCCAAATGTCGCCAAAGTGGGAAAGCCTCCCACCGACCGCGGGTGTGGGAATCGGAGACTGCAAGTCAGGAGGACGCCGTCTTGGCAACGGTTCCTCCGGCTGTCCTTTTTGGGCGTGACTGAGACCTCCAAGAATCTGAGCGTCTCTGGTCTTTTTGAGTCTTTTTTGACGAGGCGAATTGGGACCTGCCCGGTCCTCGAAAGGACCGATAACCAGACTGACCCTTCCTCTGTTGGGGTTTGTTTTGTCTGTGTTGCGGTAAGGATGAGTCCTTACCCTTGGAGTGTTTGATGATTTCATCCAAACGCTCTCCAAACAATCGGTCACGAGAAAAAGGCAAATTGGTTAAGCACTTCTTGGAATGAGAATCTGCTTTCCAATGTCTCAACCACAGGGCCCTACGCAAAACAACGGAGTTGGCTGACGCCACTGCCGTGCGGCTTGTAGCGTCAAGAACAGCATTAATCGCGTACGACGCGAATGCCGCCATTTGCGAGGTCAATGGTGCTACCTGCGGGGCAAATGCACGTGTGACTAAGTCGACTCGCGCAAGCCCGGCTGAGATAGCTTGGAGTGCCCATACGGCCGCAAAAGAAGGCGCTAATGACGCTCCAATCGCTTCATAGATGGATTTCAGCCAGAGCTCCATCTGCCTGTCAGTGGCATCTTTAAGTGCCGCTCCATCTTCAACTGCAACCAAGGATCTAGCTGCAAGCCTGGAAATTGGAGGATCCACTTTTGGACACTGGGTCCAACCCTTGACCACCTCAGGGGGAAAAGGGTAGCGTGTATCTTAGGAAAACGCCTTTCAGGATAAGCGTGGGGTTTCTGGATTGCGTCTCTAAAGTCAGCGTGGTCCAGAAAAGTGCTTAACGTACGCTTAGGGTATCTGAAATGGATTCTCTCGTGCTGCGAAGCTGACTCCTCTACAAGAGGAGCTGGTGGGGAAATATTTAACATCTTATTGATGTTAAATATAAGATCATTAACTATGGCGTCACCATCTGGTGTATCTAGATTGAGAGCGGTCCCAGGATCAGAATCCTGATCAGTTACGTCCGCCTCATCACCCATAGATTCATCTCGCTGGGATCCTGACCATTGAGATGAATGTGAAGGCCCGTCATAGCGAGCCCGCTTAGGCTGCCCGGGGCCATCGTCCGAGTCAGAGTCTTCACCCTGAGGTGTATATGCCCGTCCCGGAGCTTGGAGCTGAGGGGGACCAGGGGGCAATGATTGCACAGTGTCCGTGGCCTGAAGTACAGGCCTAGCTCGCAATGTGTCAAGAATTTGTGACATAGTGAGAGACATTCTGTCAGCAAAAGCTGCAAACTCAGTTCCTGTCACCTGGACAGCATTCACAGGTGGTACACCCTGGGTCACGTCCAGCAGAGGTCCCGACTGTGCAAGCGCCGCAGGGGCCGAGCACTGCACACAATGGGGGTCCGTGGAGCCTGCCGGTAGAAAAGTCCCACATGCGGTGCAGGAAGCATATAATGTCTGTGCCTTGGCACCCTTGCGTTTTACGGACGACATGCTGCTGGCTCTCTGCAATGTGAGAGAGTCTATAGCCAAAGGGCGACCAGCGCTATGTAATACCAAGTATTTGTAGAAACAAAATACTAAGAATACTACTGGCACAAGAGGGGGTGAGCCCTGAGGGCTGCTTACCGCCCGCTGAATAGCGGGTAAGAGGCGCAGAATTCCTTGTCTGGGTCTCCCCGGCTCCCCTCTGCAGCTCAGCGTGTCAGCAGGAATGGCTGCCGGCGTCTGTGGAGAGGGGCGGTCCGTGGGAGTTCCCAAACAAAAGTGCGGGAAACAGTGTCCCCTCTGTGCCAATTGTGAGGGCTGGAGTATGTAAAAACGACTCCAGCCCTCGGCGCTGATGCACTGGCCAGCGTCCCGCCCCTCTCCTGACTGGCAGGTCTGGGGGCGGGAACGAACGGAAGCAGGCCGCAAAAGCCGGGGACTCGAGTTATCAGCGCGGCCGCCGTAAAAGCGCGGGCCGCGCTGAAGTCCCCGGCGCACCACAAGTGCCAGCCGCGCCGCAGTCCCAGCGGCCGGCGCGACCGATTCCCAGAAGTGTGCCTGCTTCAGCGAAGCTGAATGAGGCCATGGCACAAGCGCCGTAGCGCTGATGTCCCCCGGCGCACTACAACACCCAGCATGCTGCGGTGTGAGCGCCTGCACGGGGACACAGAGTACCTTGAGGAAGCAGGGCCATGTCCCTGATGTACTCCGCTCCATCCAGCATCTTCTCCAGGGGCTGTAGATGGAGCACGGTCTCAGTGCCTGGAGACCAGTAAATCCCACTTCACCCAGAGCCCTGTAAAAAGGGATGGGGAAGGAATCAGCATGTGGGCTCCTGCCGCCGTACCCGCAATGGGTACCTCAACCTTACAAACACCTCCGACATACAGTGGGGTGAGAAGGGAGCATGCTGGGAGCCCTGTATGGGCCCTCTTTTCTTCCATCCGACATAGTCAGCAGCTGCTGCTGACTAAAAACAATGGAGCTATGCGTGCGTGTCTGACCTCCTGCGCACAAAGCTAAAACTGAGGAATCCGTACTCCTACGGGAGGGTGTATAGCCAGAAGGGGAGGGGCCTTACACTTTTAAGTGTAGTTCTTTGTGCGGCCTCCAGAGGCAGTAGCTATACACCCACTGTCTGGGTCTCCCAATTAGGAGCGAAAAAGAAAAAGGCACTTGTGGATAGAGACCAGCCCAGGTCCCAGCATGTGGAGCAAGCCCTACACATACCAGGACTATATCAGAACTGATCCTCCCAGTGTCAAAAAGCAACCATTGATAAAGGCGGACCAGATCCAAGAATGGTGCTTAATTAGCATTGCCTGTGGAAAGGGGTGAGGTAACTGAGTCTGAACAGCTACCAACAGGAGGAATATATTGCAAGCCAAAATCAGGCGTGCATGGTATGGTGTTGGTCATTTATATTACAGTACAGTTGGAATAAATCTGTGAATTTGCACTTTTTATATGATGCATGCCATTTTCAGATCGTGCTGGCTCCCCTCTCTCTCTGTTTGGTTGTAGTTATGCTACAAATGTCTGGTGGCTGGTCACCACCATGCTATGCACGCCTGATCTTGGTTTGCAATATATTCCTCCTGTTGGTAGCTGTACACATTCAGTTGCCTCACCCTTTCCACAGGCATTGCTAATTAAGCACCATACTTGGATCTGGTCCGCCTTTATCAATGGTTGCTGTCTGGCACTGGGAGGGTCAGTTCTGATATAGTCCTGGTATGTGTAGAGCTTGCTCCACATGCTGGGACCTGGGCTGGCCTCTATCCACAATTGCCTCTTTTGCAACATAGAAGCGGTTATATATACAGGTTACAGGTATGTGTGCTCCATTATGGTTCTGCTTTTAACTTTATCTAGGAGGCCGCATGGCACATGAAATACAGAATATAGAGTAGGACCCCCCTATTGAGATTTGCCGTGACGTTGGCAGGGGTGGCTCAAAGAATTGATCAATTATTTGCTAAAAATCTCATTTATATTACAGTACAGTTGGAATAAATCTGTGAATTTGCACTTTTTATATGATGCATGCCATTTTCAGATCGTGCTGGCTCCCCTCTCTCTCTGTTTGGTTGTAGTTATGCTACAAATGTCTGGTGGCTGGTCACCACCATGCTATGCACGCCTGATCTTGGTTTGCAATATATTCCTCCTGTTGGTAGCTGTACACATTCAGTTGCCTCACCCTTTCCACAGGCATTGCTAATTAAGCACCATACTTGGATCTGGTCCGCCTTTATCAATGGTTGCTGTCTGGCACTGGGAGGGTCAGTTCTGATATAGTCCTGGTATGTGTAGAGCTTGCTCCACATGCTGGGACCTGGGCTGGCCTCTATCCACAATTGCCTCTTTTGCAACATAGAAGCGGTTATATATACAGGTTACAGGTATGTGTGCTCCATTATGGTTCTGCTTTTAACTTTATCTAGGAGGCCGCATGGCACATGAAATACAGAATATAGAGTAGGACCCCCCTATTGAGATTTGCCGTGACGTTGGCAGGGGTGGCTCAAAGAATTGATCAATTATTTGCTAAAAATCTCATTTATATTACAGTACAGTTGGAATAAATCTGTGAATTTGCACTTTTTATATGATGCATGCCATTTTCAGATCGTGCTGGCTCCCCTCTCTCTCATACCTTTCTTTTAGAATACCCAATTAAAACTAAATCTAAATGGGAGGAGGAAGTTGGGCCGATAACGGAGGAGGTGTGGGAGAGTATCCTGGAGTATGTCCCTAAACTTTCCATGAGCGAACCGGCCAGACTGTCTCACCTATACGTGATTCACCGGGTATATAGGTCTCCCTTACTGATGTTTAAAATGGGGTTGAAAAGGAATTCGGAGTGTCCAAGGTGTCAGGGATCTGACGCAGGTATTTTTCACATGATGTGGTCTTGTCCGAGACTGGTCTCCTTTTGGACTAAGGTTATCCACAAGATAGGAAGAACATATGGGTGTGTCCTCCCCAGGGAACCAGTGCTATGCCTATTGGGATATGTGGAGGAGCTTGGGGTGGAAAATACTATGAAAATTGTCATTGCTAGGCTGCTATATGCGGCAAGAAAGCTAATCGCCAGGTCCTGGATTAAAAAAGACCCCCCGACCAGGGGAGAGTACATTAAAAGGGTGAAATGTATTCTTCAGCTGGAACGGGGAGTGTATGAAAGAAGGGGGAATGTTAAAATGTTTGAGAAGCTATGGTCTCCTTGGCTGCAATGCGAATAAGACGAGTGATGGACCAATAAACTGGTCTGGGACCGGGATAGCCGTCTGAGACCTCTGACGTGTATGTTTTGTTTTATTTGTGTTACTAGTTGTTCCTCCTGCACAACGGGATGGTTGCTATACTACAGTTGAAGGGTATCCTAAGTGTGTACTAAATGGGATGTAGTATCGGGGAGAAGTGTTGCTGCCAGGGTGGGGGAGGGGGCGGGAGGGGGAGTTAAAGGGGTAATAGATGTGATAAATTTAATTTGGATGCCGATTTGTTATTCTGTTGTATGTATTCTGTTTTAATAAAAAAGTATCTGATTTAAAAAAGGGTAATGTCCTGGTTAAGGTGGAAAGGAGAGACCACCTTAGGAAGAAAATCCGGAGTCGGACGGAGAACCACCTTGTCTTTATGAAAAACTAAAAAAGGTGACTCCGAAGAGAGCGCGGCCAAATCAGAGACTCTCCTGAGGGAAGTTATGGCCACCAGAAAAACCACTTTCTGTGAAAGACGATGCAAAGAGACCTCCCTAAGAGGCTCAAAGGGGGGTTTCTGCAAAACCGTGAGAACTAAATTAAGGTCCCAGGGATCCAAGGGCCGCCGGTAAGGCGGAATGATGTGAGACGCGCCTTGCATGAAGGTGCGGACCTGAGCCAGCTGAGCGAGACGCCGCTGGAACAGAACTGACAGAGCTGAGACTTGTCCCTTGAGAGAGTTGTGGGACAGTCCTACCTGCAGACCGGACTGTAGAAAAGACAGAAGGGTCGGCAAGGAGAATGCCCAAGGAGAATGGTCAGTAGAGCGACACCAGGACAGGAACATTTTCCAAGTCCTGTGATAGATCTTAGCGGAGGAAGACTTACGGGCCAGAGTCATAGTGGAGATAACTTCAGGAGGGATACCAGAAGCCGTCAAGATCCAGGACTCAAGAGCCACGCCGTCAATTTGAGAGCTGAAGAATTCAGGCGGAAAAACGGACCTTGTGAGAGTAGGTCTGGACGATCCGGGAGATCTCTACGGACAGATGGAGCAGGTCTGGATACCAAGCTCGCCTGGGCCAGTCCGGTGCAATGAGGATGACTCGACAGCCCTCCGTTCTGATCTTGCGCAGAACCCTGCGCAAGAGAGCTAGAGGGGGAAACACATAGGACAAACGAAACTGGGACCAGTCTTGAACCAGTGCGTCCGCGGCGAATGCCTGAGGGTCGTGGGAGCGAGCCACGTAAAACGGGAACCTTGTTGTTGTGACGGGATGCCATTAGGTCCACGTCCGGAGTGCCCCATTTGCTGCAGATTGACTGAAACACTACTGGGTGCAGGGACCACTCGCCACCGTCCACGGTTTGACGACTGAGATAATCTGCCTCCCAGTTTTCCACGCCTGGGATGTGGACTGCGGAGATGGTGGACTTGGAGTCCTCCACCCAATGAAGGATGCGTTGTACCTCCAACATCGCCAGGCGGCTGCGTGTCCCGCCTTGGTGATTGATGTAGGCAACCGCTGTCGCGTTGTCTGACTGGACTCGAATGTGCTTGCCCGCCAACAGGTGGTGAAAGGCTAGGAGAGCTAGAAGCACGGCTCTGGTTTCCAGCACATTGATTGAAAGTGCCCTGCGCTCTGTGGTGTAGATATACCGCTCCCCAGCCGGATAGACTGGCATCCGTGGTGAGAATCACCCAGGACGGGGCCAGGAGGGAGCGCCCCTGGGACAGGGAGAGGGGCCGAAGCCACCACTGAAGAGAGCTCCTGGTTTGTGGCGAGAGAGCCACTAACCTGTGTAAGGAGGAAGGCCGCTTGTCCCAACAGCGGAGAATGTCCAGCTGCAGGGGGCGCAGATGGGACTGGGCAAAGGGAACAGCCTCCATGGACACCACCATTTGACCCAGCACCTGCATCAGACGCCTGAGTGTATAACGGCGGGGCCTCAGCAGAGAGCGCACCGCTAGCTGGAGGGACTGCTGTTTGACTAAGGGCAACTTCACAAGTGCCGTCAAGGTCTCGAACTGCATCCCTAGGTACGTGAGACTCTGGGTCGGAGTCAGAGTGGATTTGGGCAGATTGACCAGCCACCCGAATTGAGCTAGAGTGGAGAGAGTGAGCGAGACACTCCGCTGACAGTCTGCGCTGGATGAAGCCTTGACTAGAAGGTCGTCCAGGTAAGGAAATCACTGCCAACCCCTGGAGGTGCAGAACTGCAATCACTGCTGCCATGACCTTGGTGAATACCCGAGGGGCCGTGGCCAACCCGAAGGGGAGAGCCACGAATTGGAAGTGATCTTCTCCTACTGCAAAACGTAGCCAACGCTGGTGTGACGCTGCAATTGGCACATGCAGATAGGCATCTCTGATGTCGATGGATGCCAGGAAATCTCCTTGGGACATAGAAACAATGACTGATCGCAGAGACTCCATGCGAAAGCGCCGCACTTGAACATGCTTGTTGAGAAGCTTCAGATCCAGGATGGGCCGGAAGGTACCGTCCTTTTTGGGAACTAGGAAGAGATTTGAGTAGAAACCTCTGAACCGTTCCCGGGCGGGAACCGGTACAATTACTCCATTGGCCTGTAAGGCTGCCACGGCCTGTGAGAAGGCGGCGGCCTTGGAGCAGGGGGGAGATGAGAGAAAAAAATCTGTTTGGCGGACTGGAAGAGAATTCTATCCTGTAGCCGTGGGAGATGATATCTCTCACCCACTGATCGGAGACGTGTTGAAACCAAGCGTCGCCAAAGTGGGAGAGCCTGCCACCGACTAAGGACGGTGCTGGAGCGGGCAGATAGTCACGTTGGATTTCTGGTCCTTAGCTGAGTTAGCGGACGAGGCCGAGGGCTTAGAGGACGACCAGTTGGAGGAACGAAAGGAGCGAAACCTCGACTGATTCCTACCCTGGGCAGGTTTCCTGGCTTTAGTTTGAGGCATGGAAGTACTCTTCCCGCCAGTAGCTTCCTTAATAATTTAATCCAGCTGTTCACCGAACAGCCGGGACCCAGCAAAGGGGAGCCCAGCAAGGTACTTCTTTGAAGAAGCAACTGCCTTCCACTCTCGAAGCCACAAGATTCTGCGGATAGCGAGGGAATTAGCCGAAGCCACCGTAGTGCGGTGAGAAGCCTCCAGCATGGCAGACATGGCATAGGATGAAAAGGCCGAAGCTTGGGAAGTTAAGGCATCCATTTCGGGCATAGATTCCCTGGTGAGGGAATGGATCTCCTCTAGAGAAGCAGAGATGGCCTTGAGAGCCCACACTGCTGCAAAAGTCGGAGAAAACGCGGCCCCCGCCGCTTCACACACGGATTTGGCCAGAAGGTCAATCTGGCGGTCAGTGGAATCCTTGGGAAGTGCCATCATCCACCGACACAACGGTCCGGGCTGTGAGCCTAGACACCGGAGGGTGTACCTTTGGGGACTGAGCCCATTCCTTGACCACCTCAGGTGGAAAGGGAAAACGGTCATCAGAACCACGCTTTGGGAAGCGCTTGTCAGGACAGGCCCTGGGCTTGGTCACAGCGGCCTGAAAACTGGAGTGGTTAAGGAACACACTCTTTGCTCTCTTAGGCAAGGTAAACTGGTGCTTTTCTGCCAGAGAGGGTTGCTCCTCTGATACTGGCGGATTGAGGTCCAGTACAGAATTAATAGAAGCAATCAAGTCACTAAGATCTGAGTCACTTTCGGACAGATCAATGGGGCACATGGAGTTAGCCTCCGAGTCCCCTGTAAAGGCATCCTCCTCATCCAGCGAGTCAGCTCTGGAATCAGAGCCACGGGAGGAGGAGGGAGAGGGAACCCTGCGTCTCTTCTTAGGAGGACGGGGTCTGGGCCCTGATGAAGAATCCTCTGTGAGCTCCGGTCCTGAGGGACCCCTAGCAGCAGAAGCACCCTGTGATGGGGGCTGATGCATATTCAACAACGTCCTGGACAAAAGTCCCATGGACTCAGCAAAAGACTGGGAGATAGACCTAGAAAAGGATTCTACCCAAGCCGGGGGTTCAGCCACAGGAGCAGGAGCAGCCTGAGAAACCACTGGGGGTGAGACTCCAGGCTGTGGCACCGCCAAGTTAGAGCAGACATCACAATGTGGGAAGGTGCTCGGTTCAGGCAGCAGGAGCTTATATGCAGCGCATACAGCATAAAGCTTTGGGGCCTTGCTCCTCGTGTGAGACATGCTGCTGGAGTGGGGGCTCTGCCAGAGAATGAACCCCAGAGAGTATATACAGAGGTCCACAACCGGAGACCGGTTGTGGCTTACCAGACCGCTGGAGCGGTGTTGTGTGCCCTCCAGATCCCGAAGCCCGGACCGCCAAGCACAGCACCTCAGCAGAGATGCTGCAGACCAGCGCTGCAATGACTGATCGCAGAGAGAACGCTGAGAAAATGGCCGCCGGAGCGAAGAGAGGGGGCGGGATTTGCTTGAGGAGCGGGATCTGGAGGGCCATAGAGAGCTACAGGGGAGGGGACACACTGCAGTGGGTAGTGTCCCTTCCCTGTACAGAACGGCCGCTGGGAGGAGCCGAGCCTGTCCCTCTGCATGAGTGACATGCAAGGGCAGTGAAACAGAAACTAGGCCTCCGGCAAAGCCGGGGCCTAAATTTAAGCGGCGCGGCCGACGCGCAGGCACCATCGGCGTGGTTCTCAGGCGACAGCTAGAGAACCCGCCGGAAATGTCAGTAAACACAATAAGCACACTCTCCCCCAACAATAAAGTACAGGGACCCCGAAATCTAAACATCTCAGGTACTTAGCTGCTGAGACGCAGGGCCAAGTCCCTGGGGATGAGTGCTCCGGTCCAGCAGGGTCCTGAAGGGCTGCGGATGGAGACCGGTCTCCTGCCAAGCATGGAGACCGTGCTGGCTCCCACTTCAAGCCAGAGCCCAGGAGAGATGGTGAAGGAGCACGGCATGTAAAGGCTCCAGCCTAGGAATCAACCTTACAACACCGCCGACACAGTGGGGTGAGAAGGGACATGCCGGGGGTCCAGACGTGGACCCCACTCTTCAATCTCGTTCCAAAAGGAAAAAATCATATGAGAATGCATGTGTGGATGTATGCCTCCTGAACACAAAGCGATAAACTGGCTGGGTCTGCTCACCAGGGGGTGTATAAGCTCAGGGGGAGGAGCTACACTTTTAAGTGTAGTACTTTGTGTGTCCTCCGGAGGTAGAAGCTAAACACCCATGGTCTGGGTCTCCCAAAGGAACGATAAAGAAAAGAGGGTTATCCAATATATAGAGGGGGGGGGCAAAAATTAGCCACACACTACCCCTCAATTGGTAACAGTCTGACCTTAGATGCTCCAAGACCTCCCGACGCGTTTCATAATTAGGCTTACTCCTCAGGGGATTATGGTCATGAGGGAGCTTTATTAAAATGGACCTCCAGCCTGATGTGTCTGGGCCTGGCATAGTGTGTGGCTAATTTTTGCCCCCCCCCCCCCCTCTATATATTGGATAACCCTCTTTTCTATTATTAAGATTGTAGTAAGTTGTATTTACTTGACCTTGCTGAACAAGTGTGTCTGACAACCTGTTTTATGTTGTCATAACTATTACCACGGTGGAGGTTAATCCCCTCTGTTGTGGTCCTCATGTGGAGTTTTGTCCTCTATTGACAATAACTGGAGCCTAAAATCTGCTCCTTTTTGGGTTGGTTTTACAACCGTTTATGTTTATGTTGTGTGGTCCTTTCTTTTAGATATTTATTATTAAAGGTTACATTTTGGGGGGCGTGGCCTGGCAATGGAGGAGTGAGGACGCTGTGTGATCTCTCTCCCACGCTTGGACTGGCTTTAGGCTCCATTCTGCATACCCACCCAGCATTGCAGCCACAAATGCCGGCCAAAAAGAAGGGGACCGGCGGGGGGATAATGGTGGACTCACCGATGCCTCCCGCAGAAAGTATTACCAGGTTCCTGAGAAGCTCTTCCGGACAGGGCCTGCCACAGATGGAGCTTAACATGGCGGCCGCTGAAGAATCTGCAGGGCCTTCCCTGCACTTTGGTTTCCACACAGAACGTGCCCAGGGGACATCGCTGGGAGACGGAGGCTCCCAGGAGCAGAGTGGAGTGAACCGGGAGGCTGGAGTACGCACGAGACAGCAACATCAGGGGGCCCCCTCCTTACCTGAAATGGCGGCAGGCACACGTGGAGAGCGTGCTCCTCATTACAGCACAGGGATGACAGGCATCGCAGACACAGAGGTTGGTGGTACAGAAAATCAGGCAGAGGGTGAGAGGCATCAGGTTACCTCGCAGCTGCAGCAGGGATTTCTGAACAATGCAACCCCCGTGGAGATCCCTGTGAACAGGCGGGACATTCAAATCCCCAGCCCCACTGACATTCCACTCTCACACGCTGCTGTATGTGAACTCCCTAGCTGCCTGAACACTGCTAAGCACTGTGTGGAAGCTAACGCTGGGACTGCTACACCTGCTCCTGATCATCCCTCAATGTCTCAAAGTAAACAGCACTACACACAATCAGAGATGGGATCCCCCTCAGTCCATAGGTCACTGTCACCCATACAAAGCAGTGCCCTGACAGTGGAGACACCCTCCTCCCCAGAAAAAGGCTCAGTCCCTGCTGTGTTCAGACCATCACAGTCTGGTCAGGGGGATGGGAGTATACAGGAAGGAATGCAAGAGGACTGTGTGTGGGATGACCTTAAAGCCAGAATAAGGACCATCCCCACTAGAGAGGAAATGGAAAACTACATCTCCAGACTAGAAGCCTCTTACAGAGCAGAATCGGCTTCAATCAGGGGGGAGGTGCAACAACTGTCAGAACGGGTGACGGCGTCTGAATCCTGCACTACATCTATCTCACTGCAACTGAAGGCACAGGCAACAGCATTATCTACACAAGCCCAACAGATAGAACATTTAACAGATCTGCTTGATGAGTTGGAAAACAGAGGAAGGCGAAATAACATTAGGGTAAGGGGCATCCCAGAAACCCTCGCCCCCCAAGATATAGATGAGTCACTGCGGCATCTTTTTAATTCTATATTGGGCCTTCCACGGGACTCCCGTTTGGAATTAGACAGGGCACACAGATCTCTGGGCCCTAAACCAGTTGAAGGTTCTAGTCCACGAGACATAATATGCAAAGTCCATAAATACAAGATAAAAGATGAAATCCTGAGAAAGGCACGGCAGAAGGATCCCATTTTATTCAAGAATACGCCGATTCATTTGCTGCAGGACCTATCTCGGCACACATTACAAAAGCGCAGGGTTCTAAGGCCCGTATTAGATGCCCTGAGACAGAGAAACATCCTCTACTCATGGGGTTTCCCCTTTAAATTGCAAGTCCGGCATGGCGGTTCCTCACATGTGTTACAGTCTCCAAGAGATATCCCGGATTTCTGTGTGGCCCTTGGGATACCCGTGGTGCATATCAATGCTTCCGAATGGCCATACGTCCACGGGGTTCCAGGGGTGGAGGCACAGGCTCCTCGGTCGCAGCGGGTCCGTAAGAGAGACCGGGGCCCGCGGCGGCGGAGTGGAGTAAAGACTGGAGCACCATCACCAAGTGGAGACTGAGAGTCCCTGGACTGCCTCAAATGGGATCCACTGAAATGTGGGGAGAGAATGATGGTTTTGCCATTTAGGGCACTTTGGTCTGTGCAGGCGTTGTCACGCACCATTATTCCTAAAGATGGGATTGATAATTTTGATTTCATATCTATATGGAGTTTATAGTGTTTTAGGATCGATGGGTTGGGTACATTAAAGTTCACATATATAACTGAGTTGGGCCGGGGGCCGGTCCGGCGGGGAGCATGCCTCCGTTGAAAGTTCACGTTCCCTTGGGGCTCTACACGCTGCAGGCAGGTGTAGAACACACTGGCCCCCAATTGTTCACGGTTAACCTTTGCTCACTCTAAGAGTAAAATTTCATAGATAGGTTATTTGTATAACTAGTCCTTTGTTTGGTATTGTGCTTTCTAGAATCTTCTACATCTTCCCTTTTTCTCTTATATTCCTGAAGTAACCCCCCCTTTCCCCCCCCTTTTTTTTTTCTTTTCTCTCCTCTTCTCTCTGTCTTCTTTTTCTCTTCCTCTCCTCCTTCTCTCTCCCCGTTCTCTCCTTCCCCTTTTTTATCTTTGCCCACTTCTCTCTGTCTCCCTTCCCCTATCTTTCCCGGATCCCTTCACGCTCTCAAGCCCCTGGACCAACATGACCACCCTCAATTTTTGCTCTATTAACATACGGGGTTTTAATACTCCTCAAAAGCGTTCACAGGTCCTGTATTCTATGCACAAAAAAAAGGTTCAGATTCTTCTATTACAGGAGACGCATTTTAAGAAGGATCATGTACCCATACTACGAGATAGATTTTATCCAGTATGGTTCCACAGTGTTAACCCAGAGGCCAGATCTAAAGGAGTATCGATAGCACTTCATAAACACTTAGTGCACACCATAGTCGACTCATGTATAGACGAGCAGGGTCGCTATATATTTCTTAAACTGAAGGTCGCAAATTCGATGTTTACAATCGCAAACTGGTACCTACCTAACACTAATCAGATTTCTACCTGTAGGGCCCTTCTGACGCAGCTATCTGATTTTGCAGAGGGGACATTGGTGGTTGGCGGTGACTTCAATTTTACTCTAGACCCAGCCATGGACTCCTCCTCTGGACGCAGCAGTGTCCGCACTAAGGAACTTAGTGCCCTAAAGCGGACTTTTCACGCCCTCCGACTGATTGATGTATGGAGAATCCTTAACCCCCAAGGTAAGGACTACACATATTATTCCCCACCACACAACTCATACAGCAGGATAGACCTTTTTCTGGTAAGCCACGGAGCGTTGGCTTGGCATCCCATTACAGAGATAGGGGAAATCTTTTGGTCCGACCATGCCCCAGTCTACCTTTCCCTTCAGGTACCCTCCCTCCCCCAGCGCTCATGGACCTGGAGGTTAAACAACAATTTACTCAAAGACAATCTCTGCCTAACGGAGTTGAGAGATTCAATTGACTCCTTTACGCAAGTCCATAGTTCTGACCCAACTTCTCAGCCTACCCAATGGGAGACCTTGAAGTGTGTCTTACGTGGAATACTGATTAAGCACGGCTCTAGGATCAAGAGGGAAAGAGCTGAAGAGATTGATAACTTGTTAACACAGATACATGAGCTGGAAAATACACATAAACTGACACGTACCCCCACAGTTCTGGCTGACCTTGTCCTTAAACGAACTAACCTAAAAACCCTATTGGACCAGAAATTTCTCTACCATAGAGAGAGAGTCAAAAATTTTTATTATAATTCATCTGACAAATGTGGTCGTCCTTTGGCACGACTGCTGCACCCCCGGGCCAACACCTCATACATTCCATGTATCAACACCAAAGGAGACAAAACATATGATCCAACAGAGATCCTGGAGGTCTTTCGGTCCTACTACGAAGACCTATATAATATTAAAGGGCAATATGCGGAGCTCCCACCCACTGACCTGGCAGATAGAATCGGGAGATATATACAGGAGACAGCCTTGCCTTCCCTAGATAGCAATGTTATAGAGATCCTAGAGGAGGATATATCAGAATCCGAAATCTGTAACGCAATTCAAATTACTCCATCAGGTAAATCCCCTGGCCCCGATGGGTTCACCCCAGCTTTTTACAAATTATTTAAGGACCAATTAGCCCCGATAATGGCCAAAACATTTAATTCTATTGATGAAGACACAAGGCTAACCCCTCAGTCTCTGGAAGCACACATTAGCGTGATCCCCAAACCGGGGAAAGACCCATTATTAGCTGCAAGCTATCGCCCTATCTCATTATTAAACGTGGACCTAAAACTCTACTCTAAGATTTTGGCTGATAGATTGTCCCCTTTCCTGCCCTCCGTTATTAACACAGACCAGGTGGGGTTTGTCAAAGGCCGTGAAGCAAGAGACAATACAATTAAAACCTTGTCTCTTATTGCTAAAGCTAAAAACAATTCGGTCCCGCTGGGTCTCCTAGCCATCGATGCTGAGAAAGCCTTTGACAGAGTCCATTGGGGATTTCTGAGGGCAGCATTGGGTCAGTTGGGACTGGGACCCCGATTTATACAGAAAATTGGCGCTTTATATGACAACCCAACCGCTAAGGTCAGGGTTAATGGGGCTTTATCCTCCTCCTTCGCTGTACGAAACGGGACCAGACAAGGCTGCCCCTTATCCCCGCTTTTGTATGTAGTCATCATGGAACACTTAGCTAACGCTCTCAGGGGGAATAGTAATATCAAAGGACTCAAGATCGGGGATGCCAATCATAAAATTGCATTATATGCAGATGATCTCCTGTTATACATCTCAACCTCATATATCGATCCCGTCTATAATGATGGAATTCGAACGATTCGGCCTCCTTAGTAACTTTAAAGTTAATCTATCAAAATCAGAAGCCTTAAATATCTCTTTGACCCAAACTGAAGTTTCCCGGGCAATGTCTAACTTCCCATTCAAATGGAGACCTTCGGCCATTAAATATTTGGGTATTTCAATCCCAGCGGACCTCTCCAAACTATATACACTTAATCACTTACCACTACTAGAAGGTACAATCAAGAACTTAAAGTCTTACCGGGGACTGAAATTGTCTTGGATGGGCAGGATGAATGTCATTAAAATAGATATCCTGCCACGCTTTTTGTACTACTTTCAAACCATCCCCATTTCTCCTCCCAGTAGTTTTTTTCGTACCCTTCAATCTGCTATTATCAGATTCATATGGGGTAAAATTAAACCAAGAATCAACTTACGCACTCTTACCCTTCCAAGGGAGTGTGGAGGAGCAGGCCTTCCTAATTTCAGAGTCTACATGCAGGCTGCAGCCTTGACCCGTATATTAGACTGGCATTTCAACAGTGACTCTAAGCAATGGATACGGGTAGAGCAAGAAGGAATGGAGATTCCTCTCAAACACCTCCCTTGGATACCTCCTTCAGATCTTCCTAGCGTGGGGATGCTTTCAAATTTTATCAAAGAAACGCTCAAAGTTAGTCACATAGTATCCAAAAAAATGTCGCCTCCACAGTCAGTTAGTCCCCTCGCTTCCTTATTTTATACTCCATCATTTCACCCTGGATATAAACAGAGAAGCTACTTCGGCTGGAGGGCGGAGGAAGACATCCGCTTGGGACACATACTGATTGATGGTAAATTACCCTCATTCCAAATCTTTCGGGCACAGCTTCCGTCTAGAGGTTCACAATGGTTGGAGTTTCTCCAACTACGGGCATTTGTCTCTCCAGAGAGAACAGTTGATCGAGTCCGAGGCACTTGTAGTGCCTTTGAGGAACTGTTTACTAAAAATATCCCGCCTGAACACACAATCTCCCTTCTGTACGGTATTCTTATCAGAGTTGGGGTCTCAGGCAAACGAGGCTACCAATTAGCTTGGGAAAAGGAGCTGAAGCAACACTTCTCCCCCGATGAGTGGAAGAAATGTTTCTTATTTACTCATAAATTGTCAGTCACGTGCTCTGCAGAGGAGAAAAATTTTAAGATTTTGACACGTTGGTACCAGTTTCCGTCTAAACTACATATTATATTCCCTTCAGTGTCTGCGATGTGCTGGAGATGTGGGCAAGATGTCGGTACCATGACGCATATCTGGTGGGAGTGTGATGGAATAAAACAGTTTTGGGGAAAGGTTCTTGCTAATTATCAGCTTATAACTGGGAAAGCAGTAGATAACTGTCCCAAGATAGTCCTCCTCTCTATGTTACCACACTCAATCGCTTATCATAAGAGAGACATACTCCGCTTCTGCCTGGCGGCGGCGCGCTCCGTCATACCTAGGTACTGGAAGTCCTCCACGATCCCTCCTATCTCGGAGTGGTACTCTGAAATGGCAAACATATGTAGGATGGAGGAGCTCTCTGCCGACATTGCGGGCACTAGAGACAAATTTTGCAGGACCTGGGGAGAATGGATCCTATTTAAAGATTCTCCAGATTTTGTTAAACTGTTTTGACGGAGCCATAACATCTTATTAGATTGGTGGAGTAAAGCATGGTCAGGGTGAACCGGACAAGAATGTAGGATCACCTGATTCTCATACGATAGAGAGTGCCCCTCCCCCACCCTAATAAAATCAAACTACCCACCATTTCCCTTGTGTGTCTGCCTTCGTCTTCCCAGCTTACTCACGCTGCTACCTACCTACCTCCCCCCCACTTCCCCTTCTAATTCCCTCCCTTCTCCCCCCTTTCTCTCCTTTTTTCTTCTCTCTCTCTTCTCTTCTCCTTCCCTTTTCCTGGGTTCTCGTTGGAATCCAAGTTGAAGAGGTCTATTGAGGACTATAGTTGTAAAGTGTTCACTATTCAGTCAAATTGAGATAGAGACAGATGGAGAAAACATGATTTCTTTACTATGCAATTTATAAAAAGTTTGACATGTCAGTCATTCAGTTTTACATGCTGTATATGTATAATATGATATGTTTACAATAAAAATAGATTGAACATAAAGGTTACATTTTAATTGTTACCACAATTGATATACTCTTGCTATTTATGGTACATTAGTTAGGTCTCTCATCTTCAATTGCCAGACAATGTAAAAGCTACAAAATCTGCTAGTACAGCAGCCATATTAAAAAAAATAATTTCACACCTCAAGGTTGCCATTTGCAAGGTCTCGACAGTGCAAAGCATCGTCAATGTCAGTACAACCAGGAGGATCCACACTGCACACGTAGAGATGCCTCAGGTCAATTCTGTTCCTCATATCCTGCAGGTGCAAATAAAGGGATTGCTGATCAACCTCAAACGTGTAATAATCAGTGATCGGGAATACTGCAAAAGGTAAAAGAAAGAATATCAAGAAACTAAGGGTTCAGAGAGGAACAATGGCGCATTTCTCACCTCGGGAGTTATGGCCCATGGCATTTTAGGAAGGAAGCTTAGAACAGCCTGGGAGAACGGCTGATGAGGAACGTCATGTTCTAGAAGCAACACTTCTGTTTCAGTCTCCTTATCACCTGCTGTGCCCAAGTTCTTCACAAAGTGACCCTAACGTAACAAAAACTGAATTAAGAGTTTTCCGGAATTTAAAAATGAAACAAAAGTAAGGCACCATTTAATTCCCCATAGCTTTAGCACAGAAGTTCTGGTAGTTGCCATCAATCTTCCAGAAATGATGTGCTGCAACACATAAACCTTGAAATATCGTAGCCATAATGCTAGCATGTGCACAGCAGATTTGCAGTGACTAGCTGCAGCGGTCATATGGATGTATGTGACATCATTGCTTCCAAAAAGTAAACAGAGACCGATGAGGCCACCCAGAACATTGACTATGGGGCTATAAAAGGATAAAACAAATAAGGTTTTTTTAAATATCAGACAAACCCCTTTAGATATTTCAAATCATACAGTAAAGTAATACAAAACTTGATTTATGTAATATCGTGGGTGGTCAATTCTGAAAAGAGCCCGTTCGGTTTCTAACCCCATTGATAAAAAAAAACAGGGCTTGAACATCCCATGAAGAGACCTATTTGATATATCACTTATTATAGGATACCACACACAACTACAATATCTATCCCCGTATGACACACAGTTCACCACTTACATTAGGATATCTGGAATTCCTTGGCCATCCATCAATTGCAACTATGATTCTCTGCCCTTCCAAGGTAGAAGACTGTCTTGTCTCTATACGTATGCGAGGAATCCGCCGGTCAGCTGGTGTGAACAGATGCCGTGTAGACTGAAAGAGTTAAAGACACAATCAAATTAAAAAGTGAAGTGATAACATAATAGAGAACCCGAGGAGTGAGGATTACAGACACCTACCTCTTTAAGGTGAGACTTGGCCAGCATGCCGCAGTATGGTCTCCAGTTTCTCTTTATGATTCCCACCACTCTTCCTGATGGTTTTACAGATTTATTTCCAGCAGATTGCAGCTGTAACAAAAGCCGGCAGTGAGGACACTTACAGGAAACATTCCACCCAGAAATATGCAGCAACAACCAATCTAGACTGGGATAATAGTCTCAAAGTGAATTTTATACCATCTTCTCTTTTTCCTCTACGGAGTCAATATCATCGTTTTCCCCTTCATCTTGTAAGACCACCGATGATGGAGCCACCCAATTATCCTTCTGCAATAGCTCCACGGCGACAACATCTTCATGCATGGCTCGGTTAATGCTCCGCAATCCTTGCAGGAGAAGCTGAGAAAGTTCAGAAACATTAATTGTACATGAAGACATTTTACCCAACACTAAAGTATTATCAGAGCATTCGTTTTATGGCATAAACAGGATAGGACAACGCTGAAGACACAAATTTGGGGAAAACTTTTGAATTTAGAGCATTATGCAATTTACTATTACCTGCACAACACTTCAGATTTTCTGCCATCAGCCCATCAATCTACTAGATAAACGGATGGATAGCAGAAGAAAAGTGGATCTGTGCTACACTTCTCTAACAGCAAATTATGCCAGAAAGCCGCAGTAACTGCTCTTCATCTACATCAGGACCAGAATAATGGGCACATAGGGAGGGCAGGGTCTTGTATTAGTCAGCACTGAATATCACAACTGTTGAGACTCTGTTTATATGGCAGTGACCCTGAAGAACAGTTGCTCATGGTGACCGCAGATTCATGACAGTATATCATGTGCAGACCATCACAATTTCCTCGTATTCCCAGGAAGATGGGTGGTCATGTGACCACATGTATGTTATTTGCATACTTGAATTCACATACCAACTAGACTTCTGCGCTTCTCTAAATTCCACATGCCCACATGCATGCAGAAAATATACTGGATTTTTCATTTTATAGGACACCCCCACCCCCAAACTTACAGGGGAAAAATAGGAAAAAAATAATTTTTAATTTTAAAACGTCTGTCTTACAATTTTTGTGCATCTTATAATATCTCACCGGGGGGGAGCGATGGTGATGGAGTGGCTCAGGAAGGTCACAGGAGGCAAGGTCGGCGATGCTGCGGGCTCAGAGTAGGGGTGGGGGTTGAGTTGTAGCTCAAGAGGGTCAGTGGACCGAGGGTCGGTGACACTGCAGGCTCGGGGGCATCGTGAGGCAGGCATCGTATATTTGTCGGTGGACTGCGCGATCCACTGAATCACCCGCGGTTGACGAGATGGACTTCAAGAAAATGGGTGCGTAGGTGGCGCGTGCTCAGATAGGCCTCTGCAGTCATTTTTTATTTTTTTAAGCCCATCATGTCAAATGTGGGCAATTCAATGGAGCCCGCTTCCCACTGTCAGATCAATGGCGCCCGCCACATCGCCGACCCTCCTGAGCTGCTCCACTGCAGTGACAACCCCTCCTCCAAGCCCTCAGTATCTCCAACCCTGCCTCCTGTGACCCCGCTCCACCACCGCATCAGTAAATAATATCTGGATTATAAGACACAATCCCATTTTACCACCAGATTTGGGGAGGAAGGGGGGGGGGGCGGGAGTGTGTCTTATAATCCAGAAAATACGGTCTTGTGACTACCAATACGCCTGGGAAAACAGGGAAATCGTGACAGTGTGGGCATTTCATACTTTCTCAATTTGGCAGTCTGTAGTCAGATACAGAGACCGCAGACTTTCCTTCTGAGATCTGTCAACTCCTTAAAATCAAGCCATATTTATCTCAATAGTCAAATGCACATTTGTACTTACCTCTTTTTCCTGCCCAGAATCTCCATGGACCCAGACTGTGGCCTCCAGAAAGTTATCTCTGCTTGCCCTGAAAGTTCCTTGCACATAAATGCCAGATTTTATACCTTGTTGTAACTTTGACAGAGGAAGATGTTCAGAAAAAATAATTCTCCCACTTTCTATATCATTCTGTGAAAAGAAAATAACCCCAACAATAGAAAAATATATTCCATGTCGTACAGCAAACCAGTCAATTTATCAAACCAGGCAACCAAAAGATGCCCATTAGTGTACCAGAAATGGCCATTAATGGCTAGCTCCAATAGCATGCATGAGAAAAGCACATACATTTCCCAAAATTAAAAGGTCATAGATGAAAAGAAAATCGGAGAAAGAAAGCAGACAGCGCCACACAATCAAGACTTACCTTCTCATCAGACACACAAGCAAGGCGATCCACAAGCTCAGGATTGGCAATCAAACTTTTAATGTATTCTTCACCTAAAATAGAAAAAGAAGTTCTTATTAATGAAAAGATTTTAATATTCAAGAAAGTAAGTATGATGTTTAGAAGCTGCACTTCAAGAATAAAAGAAGTCAATGACATTCAGCCTTGGGAATGTAACTCACATGTAAACGCCATAATTCCTTCCTTCACAGCCTTCTCTTTGTTACCGCGGTCATTGGTTATTAACAGCACTTCCAGGTTCTTGAGATTTGCCGATTTCTTCAGATGTTTGCTATACCATTGTGCTGCGGTCCGAATCGCCCGGTCGTTTCGGTCATTGGCATTTTCACCCTGTTCTTGTTCTATGTAAGTTTCCCTGTAATATGAAGAAAACATATTGCTCATCACTGTCATTAGCAAGGTCCGATTCATCAGGATTGGCACTGTTCTTGATGAGGGTGAGTGCTGGAGTCAGACACTCCAGATTCATGAAAGGTCAGCATCTGATGAAGGACTCTGTGTGCCTCTGTGTGAAAAGGGCAGAGTCACACATCCGGCATTTTGCCGAATTACCGGATCCGGTGCACTCCAGTACAGTGTAATACAGTACAATGGCATCGCGGCACGCTCCGGTCACATGCTGTAATGTGACCGGAGCATGTGACCGGAGCGTGCCACGCTGCCATTGTTCTGTATTACACTGTACTGGAATGTGTCGGATCTGGTAATCCGGCGAAAAAGAGAATTTTGTTTACTTACCGTAAATTCTTTTTCTTATAGTTCCGTATTGGGAGACCCAGACAATGGGGTGTATAGCTTCTGCCTCCGGAGGACACACAAAGTACTACACTTAAAAGTGTAGCTCCTCCCTCTGAGCCTATACACCCCCTGGAGAACCAGATCTAGCCAGTTTAGTGCAAAAGCTGAAGGAGAATAGCCACCCACAAGTAAAAACAGAGCAAGATCCGGAACAACCGGAGACTCTGTCCACGACAACAGCCAGTGAGCACACGCGGAACAAGAAACTGCCAACAGGCAACAGGGAGGGTGCTGGGTCTCCCAATACGGAACTATAAGAAAAAGAATTTACGGTAAGTAACAAAATTCTCTTTTTCTTTATCGTTCCTATGGGAGACCTAGACAATGGGACGTCTCAAAGCAGTCCATGGGTGGGAATAAACAGAAAAACTAAGAAGTAGGCGGAGCCTAACTTCACAAATGGGCGACAGCCGCCTGAAGGATGCGTCTGCCCAAGCTCACATCTGCCGAAGCAAGAGCATGCACTTGGTAGTGCTTTGAAAAGGTATGCAGGCTAGTCCAAGTGGCAGCCTGACAGACTTGCTGAGCCGTAGCCTGGTGCCTGAAAGCCCAAGAGTCACCGACAGCTCTGGTCGAGTGTGCCTTGATCCCCGGCGGGGGAGGCACCTGAGAACACTGGTAGGCATCCGAAATGGTCGACCTAATCCAACGGGCTAAGGTCGGCTTAGAAGCAGAGAGGCCCTTACGCCGACCTGTGGTTAGCACAAAAAGAGAGGTGCACCGCGAGACACATAGATCCGGAAAGCACGCACCAGATCCAGAGTATGCAACGCTTTTTCAAAGCGATGAACAGGAGCCAGACAAAAGGAAGGTAGGGTAATGTCCTGGTTAAGGTGGAAAGGAGAGACCACCTTAGGAAGAAAGTCCGGAGTCGGACGGAGAACCACCTTGTCTTGATGAAAAACCAAAAAAGGTGACTCCGAAGAGAGTGCAGCCAAATCAGAGATTCACCTGAGGGAAGTTATGGCCACTAGAAAAAACACTTTCTGTGAAAGACGAAACAAAGAAACCTCCCTAAGAGGCTCAAAGGGGGGTTTCTGCAAAACCGTGAGAACCAAATTGAGGTCCCAGGGATCCAAGGGCCGCCGGTAAGGCGGAATGATGTGAGACGCGCCCTGCAAGAAGGTGCGGACCTGAGCCAGCCGGGCGATACGCCGCTGGAACAGCACTGACAGAGCCGAGACTTGTCCCTTGAGAGGGTTGAGGGACAGACAGTCCCAGCTGCAGACCGGACTGTAGAAAGGACAGAAGGGTCGGCAAGGAAAAAGGCCAAGGAGGATGGCCGGAAGAGCGACACCAGGACAGGAAAATTTTCCAAGTCCTGTGATAGATCTTGGCAGAGGAAGACTTACGGGCCCGAGTCATAGTGGAGATGACTTCAGGGGGGGATACCAGAAGCTGTCAAGATCCAGGACTCAAGAGCCACGCCGTCAATCTGAGAGCCGCAGAATTCTGGCGGAAAAACGGACCTTGTGAGAGAAGGTCTGGACGGTCCGGAAGATGCCACGGCACCTCTACGGACAGATGGAGCAGGTCTGGGTACCAAGCTCGCCTGGGCCAGTCCGGACCAATGAGGATGACTCGACGGCCCTCCAGTCTGATCTTGCGCAGAACTCTGGGCAAGAGAGCTAGAGGGGGAAACACGTAGGACAGACGAAACTGGGACCAGTCTTGAACCAGAGCGTCCGCGGCGAATGCCTGAGGATCGTGGGAGCGAGCCACGTAAACCGGAACCTTGTTGTTGTGGCGGGATGCCATTAGGTCCACGTCCGGAGTGCCCCACTTGCGGCAGATTGACTGAAACGCTGCCGGATGCAGGGACCACTCGCCACTGTCCATGGTTTGACGGCTGAGATAACTTGCCTCCCAGTTTTCCACGCCTGGGATGTGGACTGTGGATATGGTGGACTTGGAATCCTCCACCCATTGAAGGATGCGTTGTACCTCCAACATCGCCAGGCGGCTGCGTGTCCCGCCTTGGTGATTGATGTAGGCAACCGCTGTCGCGTTGTCTGACTGGACTCGGATGTGCTTGCCCGCCAATAGGTGGTGAAAAGCTAGGAGAGCCAGAAGCACGACTCTGGTTTCCAGCACATTGATCGAGGGGGCTGACTCGGACGGAGTCCAAGTGCCCTGTGCTCGGTGGTGGAGACATACCGCTCCACAGCCGGATAGACTGGCATCCGTGGTGAGGATCACCCAGGACGGGACCAGGAAGGAGCGCCCCTGGGACAGAGAGAGGGGCCGAAGCCACCACTGAAGAGAGCTCCTGGTCTGTGGCGACAGAGCCACTAACCTGTGCAAGGACGAAGGCCGCTTGTCCCAACAGCGGAGAATGTCCAGCTGCAGTGGACGCAGATGGAACTGGGCAAAGGGAACAGCCTCCATTGACGCCACCATCTGACCCAGCACCTGCATCAGGTGCCTGATGGAATAATGGCGGGGCCTCAGCAGAGAGCGCACCGCCAGTTGGAGGGACTGCTGTTTGATTAAGGGCAACTTCACAAGTGCCGGCAGAGTCTCGAACTGCATCCCTAGGTACGTGAGCCTCTGGGTCAGAGTCAGAGTGGATTTGGGCAGATTGACAAGCCACCCGAATTGGGCTAGAGTGGCGAGAGTGAGCGAGACACTCCGCTGACAGTCTGCGCTGGATGAAGCCTTGACTAGAAGGTCGTCCAGGTAAGGAATCACTGCCAACCCCTGGAGGTGCAGAACCGCAACCACTGCTGCCATGACCTTGGTGAATACCCGAGGGGCTGTGGCTAACCCGAAGGGAAGAGCCACGAATTGGAAATGTTCCTCTCCGATTGCAAAACGTAGCCAACGCTGGTGTGAAACTGCAATTGGCACATGCAGATAGGCATCTCTGATGTCGATGGATGCCAGGAAATCCCCTTGGGTCATTGAGGCAATGACTGACCGCAGAGACTCCATGCGAAAATGCCGCACCTGAACATGCTTGTTGAGAAGCTTCAGATCCAGGATGGGCCGGAAGGTACCGTCCTTTTTGGGAACTAGGAAGAGATTTGAGTAGAAACCTTTGAACCGTTCCCGGGCGGGAACCGGTACAATTACTCCGTTGGCCTGCAAGGATGCCACAGCCTGAGAGAAGGCGGCGGCCTTGGAGCAGGGGGGAGTTGACAGAAAAAATCTGTTTGGCGGGCTGGAAGAGAATTCTATCCTGTAGCCGTGGGAGATGTTATCCCGCACCCACTGATCGGAGACGTGTTGAAACCACGCGTCGCCAAAGTGGGAGAGCCTGCCACCGACTAAGGACGTTGCTGGCGCGGACAGATAGTCAAGAGGAGGCTGCCTTAGTGGCAGCAGCTCCTGCGGTCTTCTGTGGACGCGCTTTTGTGCGCCAGTTGGATTTTTGGTCCTTGGCTGAGTTAGTGGACGAGGCCGAGGGCTTAGAGGACGACCAGTTGGAGGAACGAAAGGAACGAAACCTCGACTGATTCCTACCCTGGACAGGTTTCCTGGTTTTGGTTTGTGGCAAGGAAGTACTCTTCCCGCCAGTAGCTTCCTTAATAATTTCATCCAGCTGTTCACCGAACAGCCAGGACCCAGCAAAAGGGAGTCCAGCAGGGTACTTTTTTGAAGAAGCATCTGCCTTCCACTCTCGAAGCCACAAGATCCTGCGGATAGCGAGGGAATTAGCCGAAGCCACCGCAGTGCGGTGAGAAGCCTCCAGCATGGCAGACATGGCATAGGATGAAAAAGCTGAAGCTTGGGAAGTTAAGGTAACCATTTCGGGCATAGATTCCCTGGCGAGGGAATGCATCTCCTCTATAGAAGCAGAGATGGCTTTGAGAGCCCACACTGCTGCAAAAGTCGGGGAGAACGAGGCCCCTGCCGCCTCATATACAGATTTGGCCAGAAGGTCAACCTGGCGGTCAGTGGAATCCTTAAGAGAGGTGCCATCAGCCACTGATACAACAGTCCGGGCTGAGAGTCTAGACACCGGAGGGTCTACCATTGGTGAATGAGCCCACTCCTTGACCACCTCAGGTGGAAAGGGAAAACGGTCATCAGAACCACGCTTTGGGAAGCGTTTGTCAGGACAGGCCCTAGGCTTGGTCACAGCGGCCTGAAAACTGGAGTGGTTAAAGAACACACTCTTTGTCCTCTTAGGCAAGGTAAACTGGTGCTTTTCTGCCAGAGAGGGTTGTTCCTCTGATACTGGCGGATTGAGATCCAGTACAGAATTAATGGACGCAATCAAATCACTAACATCTGAGTCACTTTCGGACAGATCAATGGGGCACATGGAGTTAGCCTCCGAGCCCCCTGTAAAGGTATCCTCCTCGTCCTGCGAGTCAGCTTCTGAAACAGAGCCGCGGGACGAGGAAGGAGAGGGAGCCCTGCGTCTCCTTTTAGGAGGACGGGGTCTGGGACCAGATGACGAATCCTCTGTGAGCTCCGGTCCTGAGAGAGCCCTAGCAGCAGAGGCACCCTGTGAAGGGGGCTGATGCATGTTCAGCAAAGTCCTGGACAGCTGTCCCATGGAGTCGGCAAAAGATTGGGAGATAGACCTAGATAAGGATTCTACCCAAGCCGGGGGTTCAGCCACAGGAGCCGGAGCACCCGGAGAGACCACTGGGGGTGCGATTCCAGGCTGAGGCATCGTCAGGTTAGAGCAGGCATCACAATGTGGATAGGTGCTCGGTTCAGGCAGTAGGAGATTACATGCAGTGCATACTGAATACAGCTTTGGAGCCTTGCTCCTCGTGTGAGACACGCTGCTGGAGTGGGGGCTCTGCCAGAATGACCCCCAGAGAGTATATACAGAGGTCCACAACCAGAGGTTGTGGCTTACCAGACCGCTGGAGCGGTGTTGTGTGCCCTCCAGATCCCGAAGCCCGGACCCCCAAACACCTCAGCAGGGATGCTGCAGACCAGTGCTGATCGCAGAAAAAACGCTGAGAAAATGGCCGCCGGAGCGAAGAAAGGGGGCGGGACTTACTCTGGGAGCGGGATCTGGAGGACCATAGAGACTTACAGGGGAGGAGACATGTACTCAGTGAGGAGTGTCCCTCCCCAGTGCAGAACGGCCGCTGGGCGGAGCCGCGCTGTCCCTCTGCATGAATGACATGCGAGGGCAGTGAAACCGAAAGTAGGCCTCCGGCGAAGCCGGGGCCTAAATTTGAGCGGTGCGGCCGGCGCGCAGGCACCATCGGCGCGGTTCTCAGGCGACAGCCAGAGAACCCACCGGAAATGTCATAAAACTCACTCAGCACACTCTCCCACAACAATAAAGTACAGGGACCCCCAATATATAAACGTCTCAGGTACTTAGCTTGCTGAGACGCAGGGTTCCAAGTCCCTGGGGATGAGTGCTCCGGTCCAGCAGGATCCTGAAGGGCTGCGGATGGAGACCGGTCTCCTGCCAAGCATGGAGAACCGTGCTGGCTCCAACTTCAAGCCAGAGCCCAGGAGGGATGGTGAAGTAGCGCGGCATGTAAGGCTCCAGCCTTGGAATCAACCTTAACAGCACCGTCGACACAGTGGGGTGAGAAGGGACATGCTGGGGGTCCAGGCTTGGACCCGCTTTTCTTCAAACTCTTTCCAAAAATCAGATGAGAATGCATGTGTGGATGTATGCCTCCTGAACACAAAGCGATAAACTGGCTAGATCTGGTTCTCCAGGGGGTGTATAGGCTCAGAGGGAGGAGCTACACTTTTGAGTGTAGTACTTTGTGTGTCCTCCGGAGGCAGAAGCTATACACCCCATTGTCTGGGTCTCCCATAGGAACGATAAAGAAATACCATATGTGTGAAACGGCCCTAAGCCAGAAATCTGATTCCAGTCCGATACTGGAGCGAGATTCCTGGCAAAGAAAACGCCACAGCTGGTTATGAACTAGGCAAACTGTGGCGTCTCACCCCAACTCCACCCGCTTTATCGGAGCTGGAAGAAGCTGGCATGTAAACACCAAAACTTGCAAAATTTAGTCACAATTCCAAGTAACTTTTTAGTTTTCACAGCAGAATTCTGGCATGAAAAGCTTTGATTATTTTCAGAGCCACTTCATATATACGCAGTAGGAGACATTGGATGCATCACTACAGACAGATTTGTAGACAGATTTGAGCAGTTTATGAGTGAATGATCAGTATTGAAGACAAAAGGTGAGTGATAATTGAGAAAGGCAACTTTGTCCAATAATAAAAAAAAATATAAAAATAATATAACTACTATATAAAAAGTGGTGGCCGTAGATTTAGACATTTTCTCTAAATAGTCAAGAAACACATTTGCATTAACATCGGACCTAGACACTTGTTTTTTGCTGTTTAATTTTTATCTCCACTTGTTCTAAGAGCAATAAATTTAGTTTTACATCAACATAACTTTTTAAAGGATTGGTTTTTGAAGGAAAAAAAAAACAAAAAACCAAAACAACAACAAACCCACAATTCTGACATGGTTTCTTGGTGCCTTGATTCAATAGCATTCATTATGCTACAGTATGATTCTTCAGGTCAGTACGAGTACGGTGACACCAAACCTGGGGTATGTGCACACAATATCATTTTCAGGCAGAATCCACCTGAAAAAGTATTGACGAATCTCTGTAAAAAGTGAAAATAATTATAATTGATAGTGATTAGTGATGAGCGGGCACTGACACGCTCGGGTGCTCAGTATTCGTAACAAGCAGTTGGATGCTCGGATGGGCTCAGCTAGTGTACAGAGTATATTAGAAGTCAATAGAGGACTTGAGCATTTTTCCAGAAGATCTTCCGGAAAAATACTTGAGTTCCCCACTGACTATCAGCTGAGCCTGTCCAAGCATCCAACTGCTAGTTATGAGTACCGAGCACCTGAGCATGGCAGTGCCCGCTCATCACGAATAGTGTGTATAAATGAAATTGCCATACCCATGTTAAGTCCTTTGTTACTTTTTAGGGCAGTGCAATGACCAAAAAAAAAAAAAAAAAATGGAAAATTCGGTTTTAGGCTTTTTGCCGTTTAACATATGGTTTAAACATTTTTAGACTTTGCTCTGACAGACATAAATATACATTTTTATAACTTCTTAACCTTTGAATGAGGAAACGGGTGCAATTTAAACTTTTTTTTAATGTTTACTTTATTTTTCAATAACCTTAGAGAACTTGCAATGGCGATTATTCTAATGCTTACCAAACCATAGTATTGCAATATATAGTGAATTGTAGTTCTCCTATGCAGCCTTGCCTTTACCTCAGCTTATCAGGAGGACTCGGATAGCAGACCCCCAGCCAGCATGGTAACCCACTGGCTCCCCATGATCGCGCTACGAGCACACCATTGTGTGAGAAAATTGCCAATCATGCCACTCAATGGAGTTGTGAGTGATTTACAGCAGCATCTAAATGTTTGACAGCAGCGACCATAGCTTAGCTCCGGCCGCTGCTGCCAGACACAGATCCTGGCTGTGTATTCTAGTCAGCCACGTAACAAGTAGGCTCAACTCTTAAGCCTGCTCCATAAGGCGCTTAACAACATGTGATTAAAATGTGTCACATGTCATTAAGGGGTTAAAAGAATCTCTCCCTTTAATCTGATATATAAAGCTGTGTGTGTGTGTGTGTGTGTGTGTGTGTGTGTGTGTGTGTGTGTGTGTGTGTGTGTGTCCCCGGATTGGCATCCGCACAGTCGCAGCTACAGCCACAAAATTATGCACACTCTGGACCCCGAGAGCGTCATAGGCTATGTTGTGAGGCAAATTTTAACCCCGCGCGTTCCAATTTACCAATCAATTTTGCCCCTATCTACATAATGGGGAAAAAGTGAAACGAAAAGTGTATCCGCACCGTCGCATTTACAATCACGAAATTTTGCACAGACACCTCATGTGACCCAGGGAACATCGTAGACTATGTTTTGACAGGAAAATTTAACCCCGCACTTTCCAGTTACTCTACAAAAAACATGCCTCCATTAAAGTAAATGGAGCCTGGAACTACAGGTTATTAGTAGGAGCAGTGATTGGTTGCTATAGGAACAAAAGACATTCATAGTATAAGAAGCTTATATGTGAGGCAATAAGATGTTGGTGGGGAGACAGACCTGGAAAGAGACAGACCTGGAAAGAGACAGACCTGGAAAGAGACAGACCTGGAAAGAGACAGACCTGGAAAGAGACAGACCTGGAAAGAGACAGACCTGGAAAGAGACAGAGCACATTACTTGGCCAATTTAGTTAAATCTGTGTGGAATATCTGGGGTGTTGAAATATATGTTGTGAAATGTTTCTATTAGCTTAGTTTTTGCCTTTTAATAATTACATTTCTATTCGTTTTGTGGTTTTTGTGTGCAGAATACATTTTTTGTTCATACATTCTATTTTGTTAACAACAGTTATTAACCCGGGTGAAGCCGGGTAGTACAGCTAGTGATATATTTTATAACAACCTGTAAACAGAATATAGGCTGCTGTAACCTGTGTCTTGTATTCTGTTTTTGGGCTCAGTTGGCTAAAGTGATGATTTCAATATCTGCATTCAACATTTTCCGGTCCCTTTGATTTAGGAAGTAAACTGCCCTGGGGAACAGATATATTGCAATATTGATACATCAGGAATTTAGAGGCTGTCCATCAATACCGCAATGGTTACTTAGAATTACCGATGGTGCTCATTAGTGAATGTGTAGAAATACTTCTCCGGATTATTAGTCATGTCTCGGATCCTCTTGTATACTGGTGCGCTGCGACGCCGCACTTCCTGGAGAACGGTCTGCAATAATATCACATTCTGGATGACCGGGTCCTCGAGGATGTCAACCTAAACACAAAGACAAACAAAAAAATGGATCATCGTAAAACGCTTATGTAAAGAAATGGAGAAATTCAAATTATATTTCATCTAAAATGTTATGTGTTGCCAGACATAAAAAATTATTTTAGGCATGGATTAAAAATAATGAATGGAGACATAGTAATTCTCCAGTGTGCCTGCGGATCCAGACCAGGGCACTACAGGGGTCTGTAGACCGTTACAGGCTGCAGCAGGGCTGAGGCTCCAACAGGGCAGACGTCACTTTCAGATCCACCATTTTTTGTAATCAATCCATGGCGATTGATAGATAGATAGGTAGATAATTGTTTGATGATATTAAATGGGTTGTCTCATTATCAAGAAAATGTAAAGTTGTACAGTGCTCGTATACACAAGCAACTTAACTTATTAAAAATAATCTTCGCTCTCAAGAACAAGGACTTTTTACTTCCTCCGTTTACTGCTCATCGCCTGGGTTACCGGCCACCTGTCTGGTCTATCAGAGGTCCGACCACCATTAGCGCCACTGAGCTTTTGTGAATTAGCAGACACAAAACTGCTTCTGCTTGTGGCATGGGCGTGCACGGTTCGGACCAGCATCATTGGTCCAAACGGTCAATCATTCACTATTCCACAGCCTCAGAAAGCAGGAGACAGGGTAATGTCACTCTCCTGAATATCATCATGAGAACAACCCTTAGGGCTGCTTCTCACTTGCGAGTTTCTCGCAGTAGAGCAATGCGAGAAAAACTCGCATTGGAATCGGACACATGTTAGTGAATGATTCAGCTCTCATCTGCGATTTTTTTCTCAGTCCAAATCGGACCGAGAAAAAAATCGCAGCATGCTGCTTTTTTGCGAGTTTCTACTGCGAGTCTCTCCAATGCAAGTCTATGCGAGCGTGTAAAAAAATCGGATGTCACGGGACGGCACTCACACCATCCTAGTGACATCCGATTTTCTAAATACATTTCTCGCATGTTTCCTAAAACACTGGAAACGAGCGATGTCTCCCAATGTCTGTCAATCACAATTCTCTGTCAGTCGGTCTCTCCCTCTCGGTCTCTATTCTCTCTCTGTCGGTCCGTCACTATCTCTGTCCCTCTCTCACAGTCTGTCGGTCATTTTCCCCTCCTCTCTCATACTCACCGTTCCCCGATCCCCGGCGCGGTGCTGCACGGCATTCACACTGCTGCGGCGGCTTTTACTATTTTGAAAAAGCCGGCCGCTCATTAAACAATCTCGTATTCCCTGCTTTCCCCGCCCACAGGCGCCTATGATTGGTTGCAGTGAGACACGCCCCCACGCTGAGTGACAGGTGTCTCACTGCAACCAATCACAGCAGCCGGTGGGCGGGTCTATACTGTGCAGTGAAATAAATAAATAAATAATTAAAAAAAACGGCGTGCGGTCCCCCCCAATTTTAATACCAGCCAGATAAAGCCATACGGCTGAAGGCTGGTATTCTCAGGATGGAGAGCTCCACGTTATGGGGAGCCCCCCACCCTAACAATATCAGCCAACAGCCGCCCAGAATTGCCGCATACATTATATGCGACAGTTCTGGGACTGTACCCGGCTCTTCCCGATTTACCCTGGTGCGTTGGCAAATCGGGGTAATAAGGAGTTATTGGCATCCCATAGCTGCCAATAAGTCCTAGATTAATCATGTCAGGCGTCTATGAGACACCCTCCATGATTAATCTGTAAGTTACAGTAAATAAACACACACACATGAAAAAATCCTTTATTGGAAATAAAAAACACAAACACATTCCCTCATTACCAATTTATTAACCCCGACAAACCCTCCATGTCCGGCGTAATCCACGGACTCCAGCGTCGCTTCCAGCATGCAGGTGACAGGAGCTGCAGAAGACACCGCCGCTCCGGTCACCTCCAAGCAGCAACTGAGGTGAGTAGCGCGATCTGCTGAGGTGTCACTGAGGTTACCCGCTGTCACTGGATCCAGTGACAGCGGGTAACCTCAGTGACACCTCAGCAGATCGCGCTACTCACCTCAGTTGCTGCTTGGAGGTGACCGGAGCGGCGGTGTCTTCTGCAGCTCCTGTCACCTGCATGCTGGAAGCGACGCTGGAGTCCGTGGATTACGCCGGACATGGAGGGTTTGTCGGGGTTAATAAATTGGTAATGAGGGAATGTGTTTGTGTTTTTTATTTCCAATAAAGGATTTTTTCATGTGTGTGTGTTTATTTACTGTAACTTACAGATTAATCATGGAGGGTGTCTCAGACGCCTGACATGATTAATCTAGGACTTATTGGCAGCTATGGGCTGCCAATAACTCCTTATTACCCCGATTTGCCAACGCACCAGGGTAAATCGGGAAGAGCCGGGTACAGTCCCAGAACTGTCGCATATAATGTATGCGGCAATTCTGGGCGGCTGCTGGCTGATATTGTTAGGGTGGGGGGCTCCCCATAACGTGGAGCTCCCCATCCTGAGAATACCAGCCTTCAGCCGTATGGCTTTATCTGGCTGGTATTAAAATTGGGGGGGACCGCACGCCGTTTTTTTTAATTATTTATTTATTTATTTCACTGCACAGTATAGACACGCCCACCGGCTGCTGTGATTGGGTGCAGTGTGACACCTGTCACTCAAGAGTGGGGGCGTGTCTCACTGTAACCAATCATAGGCGCTGGTGGGCGGGGAAAGCAGGGAATACGAAATTGTTTAATGGGCGGCCGGCTTTTTCAAAACAGTAAAAGCCGCCGGAGCAGTGAGAATGCCGTGCAGCGCCGGGGATCGGGGATTGGTGAGTATGAGAGAGGGCTGCTAACTTCAGTTACTCAGGAGATTAGCGGTCACCGGTGAGTCTTCACAGGTGACCGCTAATCAGGGCGCGACACAGACAGAGCCGCAGCATGACAATGAAGTCGGGTGAAGTTCACCCGAGTTCATTCTGACAGTGCGGCTCTGTCTGTGTCTGCTGTCATCTGCCATTCACCGCTGCTACATGGCTGTCTGTGTCTGCTGTCAGCGGCCATGTAGCAGCGCTGAATGGCAGATGACATAGTAAAAAATACGCATTAAACACGCATTACACACGCATTACACACGCATTACACACGCATTACACACGCTAGTAAAATCTCAGAAATAGCATCGCACTTGCGTTGCACTCGCACCTAACGTGAACTAAAATCAGCCGAGTTTTTTTCAGCCCAGTCGGACCGATTTTACTCGCATAGATGTGTTTCCACCCTTAGGGGCACTTTGCACACTGCGACATCGCAGGTGCGATGTCGGTGGGGTCAAATTGAAAATGACGCACTTCCGGCATCGCAGTGTGTAAAGGCTGGATGATACGATTAACGAGCGCAAAAGCGTCGTAATCGTATCATCGGTACAGCGTCGGCGTAATCCATAATTACGCTGACGCAATGGTCCGATGTTGTTCCTCGCTCCTGCGGCAGCACACATCGCTGTGTGTGAAGTCGCAGGAGCGAGGAACGTCTCCTACCGGCCTCACTGCGGCTTCCGTAGGATATGCGGAAGGAAGGAGGTGGGCAGGATGTTTACATCCTGCTCATCTCCGCCCCTCCGCTCTGATTGGCCGCCTACCGTGTGACGTCGCAGTGACGCCGCATGACCCGCCCCCTTAACAAGGAGGCAAATCGCCGGCCACAGGGACGTCGCACGGCAGGTGAGTGTGTGTGTGAAGCTGGCGTAGCGATAACTTTCGCTACGCCAGCTATCACCACATATCGCTGCTGCGACGGGGGCGGGCACTATCGCACTCGGCATCGCAGCATCGGCCTGCGATGTCGTAGTGTGCAAAGCCCGCCTTAGGCTGGGGCCACACCGGGACTACTGCGATCCCCTTGCATGAGACTCGGCTAGTGCTAGCAGTACAGCAGAGCCGAGTGTCATGCGTGTGTCCTTGCAACTGAGGTCCGTTCGTGCGAGCAGACCTCAGCTGCAGGGGGCGGGCCGGCTCTCAGCAGGGGACGGAGGGATTTCTCTCGCTCTCTCCTGCGTAGCCGGCTATTGCCATTCTCGCACTGCACTAGCAGTACACCGGTGTACCGCGAGTGCAGTGCGATTTTTCTCTCGCCCCATTCACTTGAATGGGTGCGAGAGAAAGAGTCTCAGCTTACAGTCACAGCATGCTGCAATTGTTTTCTCGGTCCGATTAGGGCTGAGAAAATAATCGCTCATGTGCGCTGACACACAGGCTAGAATTGGTCCGAGGGGAATGCGATGTTTTATCACACGCCACTCGCACTGTTTTTCTCGCCGTGTGGCTTAGGCCTTAGAGGGATATTCGCATCTCCAAGATCCTATTCCACTATATACTAGGTATAGTAGGTGTAAGGCTGGGGCCACACGGGGACTACTGCGATCCCCTTGCATGACACTCGGCTCGTGCTGGCAGTACAGCAGAGCCGAGTGTCATGCGTGTGTCCTTGCAACTGAGGTCCGTTCGTGCGAGCAGACCTCAGCTGCGGGGGGCGAGCCGGCTCTGAGGAGGGGAGGGAGGGATTTCTCTCCTGGGTAGCCGGCTATTGCCATTCTCGCACTGCACTAGCGGTACACTGGTGTACCGCGAGTGCAGTGCGATTTTTCTCTCGCCCCATTCACTTGAATGGGTGCGAGAGAAAGCGTCTCGGAGTACAATCGCAGCATGCTGCAATTGTTTTCTCGGTCCGATTAGGGCTGAGAAAATAAATCGCTCATGTGCGCTGACACACAGGCTAGAATTGGTCAGAGGGGAATGCGATGTTTTATCGCACTCCACTCGCACCGTTTTTCTCGCCGTGTGGCTTAGCCCTAAGGCCTAAGCCACACGGCGAGAAAATCGGTGCGAGTGGAGTGCGATAAAACATCGCATTCCCCTCGGACCAATTCTAGCCTGTGTGTCAGCACACATGAGCGATTATTTTCTCAGCCCTAATCGGACCGAGAAAACAATTGCAGCATGCTGCGATTGTACTCCGAGACGCTTTCTCTCGCACCCATTCAAGTGAATGGGGCGAGAGAAAAATCGCACTGCACTCGCGGTACACCGGTGTACTGCTAGTGCAGTGCGAGAATGGCTATAGCCGGCTACACAGGAGAGAGGGAGAGAAATCCCTCCCTCCCCTCCTGAGTGCCGGCCCGCCCCCCGCAGCTGAGGTCTGCTCGCACGAACGGACCTCAGTTGCAAGGACACAAGCATGACACTCGGCTCTGCTGTACTGCCAGCACGAGCCTAGTCTCATGCAAGGGGATCGCAGTAGTCCCCGTGTGGCCCCAGCCTTATAGTGAGAATATTAGCAAATACCTCCAATTAGAAATTTAGTATAGTTCTCCTGATATAGTCATATTCCTTACCTCACGTGCAGGGCATTGCAGCTTAGGTGTCTATGGTTACAACCATGAGCAACTATCACTAAATGACTGGACGTAACCATGGATACCTAAGCTGCGGCAATGCCATGCAGATGATTTAAGTGAACTTTTCAGACTGGGCTTCGGGAATCTTCTGCATCCTTTAAAGGGAACCTGTCATCAGAAATTTAGCTATCCACCTAAAAGTTTCCCCTTCTGCAGCTCCTGGGCTGCATTCTAGCAAGGTTCCTGTAGTTTTTCTTGCCCCTTTTAGCCCAAAATAAACACTTTATAAAGTAGTACCTGCTCGTATGTAAATTTTCTCATTTTTCCATGTGGGCGGTCTGTCTGGTGTCTGTGCCTGTCCTCCTACCGATTTACGCCCCCCCCAGAATGCAGAATTTCAAACCTCAAGATGCCGCCCCTGGGCGCCTGAGGTCCTGCGCATGCGCTCTGCTACCGTAGCGGGACAGTGCATAGCGTGCACGTGTGACCGCTGGTGACGGTATGCGCAGGCACGATGTTATGGGCGGCGCTGTGAGTGTCCTCAGCAAGTGCCGCCCATAACCTCGTGACCGCACTTTCCTCTCTTCCTCCATCGTTCTGCGCCAGCGCTCGCTGGCGCGGTGACCCGACGTCACCTCCTCCCATCTTGCCGCAGCAGGGCAAGATGGGAGGAGGTGACGTCGGGTCACCGCACCAGCGAGCGCTGGCGCAGAACGATGGAGGAAGAGAGGAAAGTGCGGTCACGAGGTTATGGGCGGCACTTGCTGAGGACATTCACAGCGCCGCCCATAACATCGTGCCTGCGCATACCGTCACCAGCGGTCACACGTGCACGCTATGCACTGTCCCGCTACGGTAGCAGAGCGCATGCGCAGGACCTCAGGCGCCCAGGGGCGGCGTCTTGAGGTTTGAAATTCTGCGTTCTGGGGGGGGGGCGTAAATCGGTAGGAGGACAGGCACAGACACCAGACAGACCGCCCACATGGAAAAATGAGAAAATTTACATACGAGCAGGTACTACTTTATAAAGTGTTTATTTTGGGCTAAAAGGGGCAAGAAAAACTACAGGAACCTTGCTAGAATGCAGCCCAGGAGCTGCAGAGGGGGAAACTTTTAGGTGGATACCTAAATTTCTGATGACAGGTTCCCTTTAAGTTACAGTACAGACCAAAAGTTTGGACACACCTTCTCATTCAAAAGAGTTTTTTTTTATTTTCAGGACTCTGAAAAAAGAGAATTTTGTTACTTACCGTAAATTCTTTTTCTTATAGTTCCGACATGGGAGACCCAGACCATGGGTGTATAGCTTCTGCCTCAGGAGGACACACAAAGTACTACACTTAAAAGTGTAGCTCCTCCCTCCGAGCATATACACCCCCTGGATGACAAATGTAACCAGTTCAGTGCAAAAGCTGAAGGAGGACATCCACCCATAAGTAGAGATAGAGTAAAACCCGGAATAACCGGAACCTCTGTCTACAACAACAGCCGGTGAAAACACACGGAACAAGAACTGCCAACAGGCAACAGGGAGGGTGCTGGGTCTCCCATGTCGGAACTATAAAAAGAATTTACGGTAAGTAACAAAATTCTCTTTTTCTTCATCGTTCCTTATGGGAGACCCAGACCATGGGACGTCTCAAAGCAGTCCATGGGTGGGAAATAAACAGAACTGAGAAGTAGGCAAAACCTAACTTCACAAATGGGCGACAGCCGCCTGAAGGATGCGTCTGCCCAAGCTCGCATCTGCCGAAGCATGAGCATGCACTTGGTAGTGCTTCGAAAAGGTGTGCAGACTAGACCAAGTGGCAGCCTGACAAACCTGCTGAGCCGTAGCCTGGTGCCTGAAAGCCCAGGAGGCACCGACAGCTCTGGTCGAGTGCGCCTTAATCCCTGGCGGAGGGGGCACCTGAGAACATTGGTAGGCATCGGATATGGCCGACCTAATCCAACGAGCTAGGGTCGGTTTAGAAGCCGAGAGACCCTTGCGCTGACCCGTGGTTAGCACAAAAAGAGAGGTGCACCGCCTAAGAGCAGCGGTGCGTGACACAGATTCGGAGCGCCCGCACCAAATCCAAAGTATGCAACGCTTTCTCAAAGCGATGCACAGGGGCCGGACAAAGGGAAGGCAATGAAATGTCCTGGTTAAGGTGGAAAGGAGACACCACCTTAGGGAGAAAGTCCGGAGTCGGACGAAGAACCACCTTGTCTTGGTGAAAAACCAAAAAAGGCGACTCCGAAGAGAGCGCAGCCAAATCAGAGACTCTCCTGAGAGAAGTTATGACCACCAGAAAGACCACCTTCTGTGAAAGTCGAAACAAAGGAACCTCCCTAAGAGGCTCAAAGGGTGGTTTCTGTAAAGCCGTGAGGACCAGATTAAGGTCCCAGGGATCCAAAGGCCGCCGGTAAGGAGGAATGATGTGAGATGCGCCCTGCATGAAGGTGCGCACCTGGGCCAGTCGGGCGATACGCCGCTGGAACAATACCGACAGAGCCGAGACCTGTCCCTTAAGGGAATTGAGGGATAGTCCTAGCTGCAGACCGGACTGTACAAAGGACAGGATGGTCGGCAAAGAAAACGGCCAAGGAGCATGGCCGGAAGAGCGACACCAGGACAGGAAAATCCTCCAAGTCCTGTGGTAAATCCTGGCCGAGGAAGACTTCCGAGCCTGAGTCATAGTGGAGATGACCTCGGAAGGAATGCCTGAAGCCGTCAGGATCCAGGACTCAAGAGCCACGCCGTCAATCTGAGAGCCGCAGAATTCTGGCGGAAAAACGGACCTTGAGAGAGAAGGTCTGGGCGGTCCGGGAGATGCCACGGCATTTCTACGGACAGACGGAGCAGGTCTGGGTACCAAGCTCGCCTGGGCCAGTCTGGAGCAATGATTATGACCCGACGGCCCTCCATTCTGATCTTGCGCAGGACTCTGGGCAAGAGAGCTAGAGGGGGAAACACGTAGGCCAGACGGAACTGGGACCAATTTTGAACCAGCGCGTCCGCTGCGAAGGCCTGAGGATCGTGGGAGCGAGCCACGTAAACCGGGACCTTGTTGTTGTGCCGGGATGCCATTAGATCCACTTCCGGAGTGCCCCACTTGCGGCAGATTGATCGGAACACTGCCGGATGCAGGGCCCACTCGCCGCTGTCCACGGTTTGACGGCTGAGATAATCTGCCTCCCAGTTTTCTACGCCTGGGATGTGGACTGCGGATATGGTGGACTTGGAGTCCTCCGTCCACTGAAGGATGCGTTGGACTTCCAACATTGCCAGGCGGCTGCGTGTCCCGCCCTGGTGATTGATTTAGGCAACCGCTGTCGCGTTGTCCGACTGGACTCGAATGTGCTTGCCCGCCAACAGTTGGTGAAAGGCTACGAGAGCCAGAAGCACAGCTCTGATTTCCAGCACATTGATCGAGAGGGCTGATTCGGACGGAGTCCAAGTGCCCTGTGCTCGGTGGTGGAGAAATACTGCTCCCCAGCCGGAGAGACTGGCGTCCGTGGTGAGGATCACCCAGGACGGAGTCAGGAAGGAGCGTTCCTGAGACAGAGAGAGGGGCCGAAGCCACCACTGAAGCGAGCTCCTGGTCTGTGGCGACAGAGCCACTAGTGTGTTCAAGGAAGAGGTCCGCTTGTCCCAAAAGCGGAGAATGTCCAGCTGCAGAGGACGCAGATGGAACTGGGCAAAGGGAACCGCTTCCATTGACGCCACCATCTGACCCAGAACCTGCATGAGGTGCCTGATGGAATGACGGCGGGGCTTCAACAGTGAACGCACCGCCAGATGAAGGGACTGCTGTTTGACTAAGGGCAGCTTCACAAGTGCCGGCTGAGTCTCGAATTGCATCCCTAGGTACGTAAGTTCCTGGGTCGGGGTCAGAGTGGATTTGGGCAGATTGACAAGCCACCCGAATTGAACAAGCGTGGCGAGAGTGAGCGAGACACTCCGCTGACAGTCTGCACTGGATGAGGCTTTGACTAGAAGGTCGTCCAGGTAGGGGATTACTGCCAACCCCTGGAGATGCAGAACCGCAACCACTGCTGCCATGACCTTGGTGAACACACGAGGGGCCGTGGCTAACCCGAAGGGGAGAGCCACGAATTGGAAATGTTCCTCTCCGATTGCAAAGCGTAGCCAACGCTGGTGTGAAACTGCAATTGGCACATGCAGATAAGCATCTCTGATGTCGATGGATGCTAGAAAATCTCCTTGGGTCATTGAGGCAATGACCGATCGCAGAGATTCCATGCGAAAGCGCCGCACCTGAACATGCTTGTTGAGAAGCTTGAGATCCAGGATGGGCCGGAAGGAACCGTCCTTCTTTGGGACTAGGAAGAGGTTTGAGTAGAAACCTCTGAATCGTTCCCGGGCGGGAACCGGAACAATTACTCCGTTGGCCTGCAAGGATGCCACGGCCTGTGAGAAGGCGGCGGCTTTGGAGCAGGGGGGAGCGGACATAAAAAATCTGTTTGGCGGGCTGGAAGAAAATTCTATCCTGTAGCCGTGGGAGATGATATCCCGCACCCACTGATCGGAGACGTGTTGAAACCACACGTCGCCAAAGTGGGAGAGCCTGCCACCGACCAAGGACGTTGCTGGCGCAGCCAGATAGTCAAGAGGAGGCTGCCTTAGTGGCAGCGGCTCCTCCGTTCTTCTGAGGACGCGGCTTCGCGCGCCAGCTGGGTTTTCGATCCTTGGCTGACTTAGTGGACGAAGCTGAGGGCTTAGAGGATGACCAGTTAGAGGAACGAAACCTCGACTGGTTCCTGCCCTGGACAGGCTTCCTGGTTTTAGTTTGTGGCAAGGAAGTACTCTTCCCGCCAGTAGCTTCCTTAATAATTTCATCCAGTTGTTCACCGAACAGCCGGGACCCAGCAAAGGGGAGCCCAGCAAGGAACTTCTTGGAAGAAGCGTCTGCTTTCCACTCCCGAAGCCACAAGATCCTGCGGATCGCGAGGGAATTAGGGAAGCTACCGCCGTGCGGTGAGAAGCCTCCAGAATGGCAGACATGGCATAGGATGAAAAAGCCGAAGCCTGGGAAGTTAAGGCAACCATCTCGGGTATAGAGTCCCTGGCGAGGGAATGTATCTCCGCCAGAGAAGCAGAGACTGCCTTAAGAGCCCACACTGCTGCAAAGGACGGGGAGAACGAAGCTCCTGCCGCCTCATATACAGATTTGGCCAGAAGGTCAACCTGGCGGTCAGTGGGATCCTTAAGAGAGGTGCCATCGGCCACAGATACGACTGTCCGGGCTGAGATTCTAGACACCGGAGGGTCTACCTCTGGTGAGTGAGCCCACTCCTTGACCACTTCTGGTGGAAAGGGAAAACGGTCATCAGAACTACGCTTCGGGAAGCGTTTGTCAGGACAGGCCCTGGGCTTGGTAACAGTGGCCTGAAAACTGGAGTGGTTAAAAAGAAGGGAATTTTGTTACTTACCGTAAATTCCTTTTCTTCTAGCTCTTATTGGGAGACCCAGACGATTGGGGTATAGCTACTGCCCTCTGGAGGCCACACAAAGCACTACATTAAAAGTGCAAGGCCCCTCCCCCTCTGGCTATACCCCCCCCGTGGTATCACGGGTTCTCCAGTTTTAGTGCCAAAGCAAGAAGGAGGAAGCCAATAACTGGTTTAAACAAATTAACTCCGAATAACATCGGAGAACTGAAAAACCGTTCAACATGAACAACATGTGTACCCGCAAACAACAAAAAAACATCCCGAAGGACAACAGGGCGGGTGCTGGGTCTCCCAATAAGAGCTAGAAGAAAAGGAATTTACGGTAAGTAACAAAATTCCCTTCTTCTTCAGCGCTCTATTGGGAGACCCAGACGATTGGGACGTCCAAAAGCTGTCCCTGGGTGGGTAAAGAAATACCTCATGTTAGAGCTGCAAAACAGCCCTCCCCTACGGGGGTGTCACTGCCGCCTGCAGGACTCTTCTACCTAAGCTGGCATCCGCCGAAGCATAGGTATGCACCTGATAATGCTTGGTGAAAGTGTGCAGACTGGACCAGGTAGCTGCCTGGCACACCTGTTGAGCCGAAGCCTGGTGACGTAATGCCCAGGACGCACCCACGGCTCTGGTTGAGTGGGCTTTTAGCCCTGAAGGAACCGGAAGCCCCGCAGAACGGTAGGCCTCTAGAATTGGTTCTTTGATCCATCGAGCCAGGGTGGCTTTAGAAGCCTGCAACCCCTTGCGCGGACCAGCGACAAGGACAAAAAGTGCATCGGCACGGCGCATGGGCGCCGTGCGGGAAATGTAGATTCTGAGTGCTCTCACCAGATCTAGCAAACGTAAGTCCTTTTCATACCGGTGAACCGGATGAGGACAAAACGAAGGCAAGGATATATCCTGATTAAGATGAAAAGAGGATACGACCTTAGGGAGAAACTCCGGAATAGGGCGCAGCACTACCTTGTCCTGGTGGAACACCAGGAAGGGAGCCTTGGATGACAGAGCTGCCAGCTCAGACACTCGCCGAAGCGATGTGATCGCAACAAGAAACGCCACTTTCTGTGACAGCCGAGAAAAGGAAACTTCCTTCAGAGGCTCGAAGGGCGGCTTCTGGAGAGCAACTAGTACCCTGTTCAGATCCCATGGATCTAACGGCCGCTTGTACGGGGGCACAATATGACAGACCCCCTGCAGGAACGTGCGCACCTTAGAAAGACGTGCTAGACGCTTCTGAAAAAACACGGATAGTGCCGAAACTTGCCCTTTAAGGGAGCTGAGCGACAAGCCCTTTTCTAACCCCGATTGCAGGAAGGAAAGAAACTTGGGCAATGCAAATGGCCAGGGAGACACTCCCTGAGCAGAGCACCAGGATAAGAAAATCTTCCACGTTCTGTGGTAGATCTTAGCCGAATTCGACTTTCTAGCTTGTCTCATTGTGGCAACGACTCCTTGAGATAATCCTGCAGATGCTAGGATCCAGGACTCAATGGCCACACAGTCAGGTTCAGGGCCGCAGAATTCTGATGGAAAAACGGCCCTTGGGACAGTAAGTCTGGTCGGTCTGGCAGTGACCACGGTCGACCGATCGTGAGATGCCACAGATCCGGATACCACGACCTCCTCGGCCAGTCTGGAGCGACGAGTATGATGCGGCTGCACTCGGATCTGATCTTGCGTAGCACTCTGGGCAAGAGCGCCAGAGGCGGAAACACGTATGGGAGCTGAAACTGCGACCAATCTTGAACCAAGGCGTCTGCCGCCAGAGCTCTTTGATCGCGCGACCTTGCCATGAATGCCGGGACCTTGTTGTTGTGCCGGGATGCCATTAGGTCGACGTCCGGCACTCCCCAGCGGCGACAGATTTCCTGAAACACGTCCGGGTGAAGGGACCATTCCCCTGCGTCCATGCCCTGGCGACTGAGGAAGTCTGCTTCCCAGTTTTCTACGCCTGGGATGTGAACCGCGGATATGGTGGATGCTCTGTCCTCCACCCACAATAGAATGCGCCGGACTTCTTGGAAGGCTTGCCGACTGCGCGTCCCTCCTCGGTGGTTGATGTATGCCACCGCTGTGGAGTTGTCCGATTGGATTCGGATCTGCTTTCCTTCCAGCCACTGTTGGAAGGCCAGTAGAGCAAGATACACTGCTCTGATCTCCAGAACATTGATCTGAAGGGTGGACTCCTGCGGAGTCCACGTCCCCTGAGCCCTGTGGTGGAGAAATACTGCTCCCCACCCTGACAGACTCGCATCTGTCGTGACTACTGCCCAGGATGGGGGCAGGAAGGATCTTCCCTGAGACAATGAGGTGGGAAGGAGCCACCATTGTAGGGAGTCCTTGGCCGTCTGGGAAAGCGAGACTTTCCTGTCCAGGGACGTTGACTTCCCGTCACATTGGCGGAGAATGTCCCATTGAAGTGGGCGCAGATGAAACTGCGCAAAGGGAACTGCTTCCATGGCTGCCACCATCTTCCCTAGGAAATGCATGAGGCGCCGCAAGGGATGCAACTGGCCCTGCAGAAGAGATTGCACCCCTGTCTGTAGTGACCGCTGCTTGTTCAGCGGAAGCTTCACTATCGCTGCTAGAGTATGAAACTCCATGCCAAGATACGTTAGTGATTGAGTCGGTGATAGGATCGACTTTGGAAAGTTGATGATCCATCCGAAAGACTGTAGGGTCTCCAGCGTAGCATTCAGGCTGTGCTGACATGCCTCTTGAGAGGGAGCTTTGACCAATAAATCGTCTAGGTAAGGGATCACCGAGTGTCCCTGAGAGTGCAAGACTGCTACCACCGCCGCCATGACCTTGGTGAAGACCCGTGGGGCTGTTGCCAGACCAAATGGCAGAGCTACGAACTGAAAATGGTCGTCTCCTATCACAAAACGTAGAAAACGTTGATGTTCTGTAGCAATTGGCACGTGGAGATAAGCATCTTTGATGTCTATTGAGGCAAGGAAGTCTCCTCTGGACATTGAGGCAATGACAGAACGCAGGGTTTCCATCCGGAACTTCCTGGCGTGCACATGTTTGTTGAGCCGTTTTAGGTCCAGAACAGGACGGAACGAGCCGTCCTTTTTTGGAACCACAAAGAGATTGGAGTAAAACCCTTGCCCTTGTTCCTGAGGAGGGACTGGGATCACCACTCCTTCCGCTCTTAGGGAGCCCACCGCCTGCAGCAGAGCATCTGCTCGGTCTGGATGTGGGGAGGTTCTGAAGAACCGAGCTGGAGGACGAGAATTGAACTCGATTCTGTACCCGCGAGACAAAATGTCCGTCACCCACCGGTCTTTGACCTGTGACATCCAAATGCCGGAAAAACGGGAGAGCCTGCCCCCGACCGGCGATGCGGAGGGAGGGGGCTGGAAGTCATGAGGTAGCCGCTTTGGAAGCGGTACCTCCATTTGCTTTCTTGGGGCGCGTGTGAGCCCGCCACGAATCTGAGTTTCTTTGCGTCCTCTGAGTCCCTTTGGACGAGGTAAATGGTGTCTTGCCCGAACCTCGAAAGGACTGAAACCTCTGCTGCCACTTTTTCTGCTGAGGTTTGGTTGTTCTGGGTTGTGGTAAAGAGGAGTCTTTACCCTTGGACTGCTTAATGATATCAGCCAATGGCTCGCCAAACAGTCTCTCTCTAGATAAAGGCAAACTGGTTAAACATTTTTTGGAACCAGCATCTGCTTTCCAGTCCTTTAACCACAAGGCTCTGCGCAAAACTACCGAATTGGCGGACGCCATTGAGGTGCGACTGGTAGATTCTAGGACCGCATTGATAGCGTAAGACGCAAACGCCGACATCTGCGTGGTAAGGTGCGCCACTTGCGGCACTGCTGGATGTATGATAGCATCCACTTTTGCTAAGCCAGCTGAAATAGCCTGGAGTGCCCATACGGCTGCGAATGCCGGAGCAAACGACGCGCCGATAGCTTCATAGACAGATTTTAACCAAAGGTCCATCTGTCTGTCATTGGCATCTTTAAGTGAAGTGCCATCCTCCACTGCAACTATGGACCTAGCTGCGAGTTTGGAAATCGGGGGGTCTACCTTTGGACACTGTGTCCAGCGCTTGACCACCTCAGGGGGGAAAGGGAAACGCGTATCTTTAGATCGTTTAGAGAAACGCCTTTCTGGGTGAGCGTCGTGCTTCTGGATTGATTCTCTGAAGTCAGCGTGATCCAACAAAGCACTCAATTTACGCTTGGGATAAAGGAAACGAAACTTCTCCTGCTCCGCAGCCGCCTCTTCTGCTGAAGGGGCTGGGGGAGAAATATCCAACAGCCTATTGATGGCTGAGATAAGGTCGTTTACCATGGCATCCCCATCAGGGGTATCCAGGTTGAGAGGGGTTCCAGGAATGGATTCCTGATCACTCTCATCAGACACATCACAGGGAGACTGATTGCGCTGAGACCCTGAGCAGTGTGATGACGTCGAGGGTCTTTCCCAGCGAGCTCGCTTAGAGTGGCTGGGGCTATCATCTGAGTCATAATCCTCGGCCTGTGAAGCCGGGGACCCCCCTGTGGGCTGGATTAATTCCAAGTGAGGGGGACCTGAGGACAGAGGCCTCGCCGTGCCCAAAGACTGAGCCCCATGCATAGATTGCAAGGTTTCAAGGATTTTTGCCATAGAGACAGACATATTATCAGCAAAAACTGCAAAGTCTGTCCCTGTCACCGGGGCAGGACTTACAGGCGTCTCAGCCTGGGTCACTCTCCCTCCTGACTCCGGCTGGCGAAGCAGCACCGGGTCGGAGCATTGCACACAATGGGGGTCATCGGAGCCTGCTGGTAGATTAGCCCCACATGCAGCACCCGCAGTATACACAGCCCTAGCCTTGGCAGCCTTGCGTTTTGAGGATGGCATGTTGTTGCTTCCACAGAGTGATCTGGGAGATGCAGCCAGAAGCGACCTCACAGTGCAAGAAATACAATATCTCTATATCCTACACAGTACACCGATACACCGTGAGGCACTAGAGGGACCAGCACAGAAAAATCGCTTACCGCCCGCTTAAAAAGCGGGTGTGTGGTCGCCAGATAGCCCCTAGTCCAGGTCTCCCAGAGCCTTGCGTCCTTCCTCCAGCCAGACTGCATGTAATGGCTGCCGGCGTCCTGAGAGAGAAGGGGGGCGGGCCCTGGGCGTTCCTGGCTAAGAGCGGGAAGCCTGCTTCCCTCTGTGCCTAGTGTGAGGGCTGGAGCATGTAAATCAGGCTCCAGCCCTCGTCGCTGCTAGCGAACAGCGTCTCTCCCCTACCCTGAATGACAGGGTGGGGGCGGGAACGAATCGGAGCTGCCGGCGTCCTAGGCCCAAAAAGCCGGGGACTCAATTTATAACCGCCGCCGCCGTAAAAGCGCGGACGGCGGATCCCCGGCGCACCACAAGTCACAGCAGCGCCGCCCGGTCCAGAGGGGGTCGGCGCTGCGTTCCCATACACAAACAATCCCCCAGTAATCTGTAGGGACACTAACTCCAACGTTGCGGTCCCCGGCGCACTACAACACCCAGCCAGCCCGGAGTGTGTCTGTGCCTGCCGGGGACACAGAGTACCTGTATGATGCAGGGCCTGTCCCTGATCGTACTCCTGCTCCGTCTCCATCAGGTTCTAATGGGTCTGTGGATGGAGCCCGGCGTCAGAGCTGAGAGGCCGGCAGGATCCCACTTCCACAGAGCCCTACCAGGGGATGTGGAAGGAAAACAGCATGTCAGGCTCCAGCCCTGTACCAGCAATAGGTACCTCAACCTTACAACACCATCCAGGGGTGAGAAGGGAGCATGCTGGGGACACTATATGTGTCCTCTTTTCTTCCATCCGAAATAGTCAGCAGCTACTGCTGACTAAAATCTGTGGAGCTATGCATGGAATGTCTGACCTCCTTCGCACACAAAGCTAAAACTGGAGAACCCGTGATACCACGGGGGGGGTATAGCCAGAGGGGGAGGGGCCTTGCACTTTTAATGTAGTGCTTTGTGTGGCCTCCAGAGGGCAGTAGCTATACCCCAATCGTCTGGGTCTCCCAATAGAGCGCTGAAGAAACATACTCCTTGCTCTCTTAGGTGAGGTAAACTGGTGTTTTTCTACCAGAGAGGCTTGTTCCTCTGACACTGGTGGATTGAGGTTCAGTACGGAGTTAATGGATGCAATCAAGTCACTAACATCCGCATCACCCTCAGATAAATCAATGGGGTACATAGAGGTAGCATCTGAGCCCACAGTAAAAGTATCCTCCTCGCCCTGCAATTCAGCTCGTGAATCAGAGCCGTGGGACGAGGAAGGAGAAGAGTCCCTGCGTCTCCGTTTAGGAGGACGGGGTCCTAAAACATGCTCCGTTAGCTCTGCAGAGCGAGTCGGAGCAGCAGAGGCGCCCTGAGAAGGGGGCTGATGCATGGTCAGCAGAGTCCGGGACAGCTGTCCCATGGAGTCGGCAAAGGACTGGGAGATAGCTTTAGAAAACGATGCTACCCAAGCCGGGGGTTCAGCCACCGGGCCGGAGCAGCCGGAGGGACCTCTGAGGAGGCTCCAGGCTGAGGCACCACCATGTTCGAGCAGGCATCACAATGTGGATATGTGCTCGGTTCAGACAGAATGAGCTTACATGCAGTGCATATTGAGTACAGCCTTGCAGCCTTGCTCCTAGTGAGAGACATGCTGCTGAGGTGGAGGCTCTGCAGTAAAGAATACACTCCTTTAGAATGACCCCCTGAGAGTGTATAATAAAGCCCACAACCAGAGGTTGTGGCTTACCAGACCGGTTTTTGTGTGCCCTCCGGATTCCACAGCTCAGACCCCCAGGGATGCAGAAGTTGCAGCAGCCAGCGCCGATCAGTGTGAGAACGCTGATAAAATGGCGCCGGAGTGAGGAGGGGGGGCGGGACATAGCCCAAGAGCGGGAACCGGAGGGCCAAGGAGAGATACAGGGGAGGGAAACATCTCTTCAAAGAGGAGTGTCCTCCCCTCTGCTGACCGGCCGGTGGGCGGCGCCGCACTGTTCCCCTGCATGCTGACATGCAGGGGAACTGAAAACGAAACTAGGCCGCAACTGAAGCCGGGGCCTAGATTTTTACATGCGGCCGACGAGCAGGCACCCTCAGAGAACCGTGATGGCTCCCACTTCAAGCCAGAGCCTCAGGGGATGGTGAAGGAGCGTGGCATGTGAAGGCTCCAGCCTTGTAAAGTCAACCTTAACAGCACCGCCGACACAGTGAAGGGAGAAGGGACATGCCGGGAGTCCAGATTGGACCCGCTTTTCTTCCAAATCTTTGAAATCAAAAATCTTAAAAATCAAAAATCAGAGAATGCATGTGTGTGTGTGACCTCCTGAACACAAAGCATTGAACTGGTTAGATTTGTCATCCAGGGGGTGTATATGCTCGGAGGGAGGAGCTACACTTTTAAGTGTAGTACTTTGTGTGTCCTCCGGAGGCAGAAGCTATACACCCATGGTCTGGGTCTCCCATAAGGAACGATGAAGAAATTGTAGATTCACATTGAACGCATCAAAACTATGAATTAACACATGTGTAATGAAATACTTAACAAAAAGTGTGAAACAACTGAAAATATGTCTTATATTCTAGGTTCTTCAAAGTAGCCACCTTTTGCTTTCATTACTGCTTTGCACACTCTTGATGAGCTTAAAGAGATAGTCACCGGAAATGGTTTTCCAACAGTCTTGAAGGAGTTCCCAGAGATGCTTAGCACTTGTTGGCCCTTTTTCCTTTACTCTGCGGTCCAGCTCACCCCAAACCATCTCGATTGGGTTCAGGTCTAGTGACTGTGGAGACCAGGTCATCTGGCGTAGTACCCCATCACTCTCCTTCTTAGGCTGCTTTCACACTAAGTCTTTTTAACATGCGTCCTGAACGTTTTTTTGCTGCAAAAGCGGATCCTGCTTTTAGAGCAAAAAACGCATGCAAATGCATGTGTTACTTTGCAGGATCCTGTCACTGGATGTTTAGGGGCGGGCATTGGAGTCATGTGATCGGGAGTGATGGGAACTAAACGTGCCAGACTGGGAGCCGGCTTCTTACAACTGCGGAGGTTCGTAACCAAGGTAAACATCGGGTATACTTGCTTGGATACCCGATATTTACTTTGGTTACGAGCGTCTGCAGCTGCTAGGAGCCGGGCTCCCTGCACACGTAACCAACGTAAACATCGGGTAACTAAGATAAGTGGTTACCCAATATTTACCTTGGTTACGAGTGTCCGCAGCTCTCAGGTGGAGGAGAGGGAGGGGGAGAGGGACTGATCACGCGAGACTGGTTCTGGGCATGCTCAGTAGAGCAAGCAGGATCCTGTATCAGCATGCCAGCGTTCACATGCGTTTGCGTGCGTTATAGTCAGGATCCAGCGATTTGCAGTATTTGGACGCAGCTCAAAAACGCTACATGTAGCGTTTTTGAAAGATGTTAAAAAACTGCAAGTCGCTGGATCCTCACTATAACGCACGCAAACGCAGGTGAACGCATGTTAACGCGAGTCCATTGCAAATGCATTGAAATGAAAACGCATTTGCACTGGATCCGTTTTTGTGTTAAAAGAACGTTCAGGACGCATGTTAAAAAGACGTAGTGTGAAAGCAGCCTTAGGCTGGTTTCACACTACGTCTTTTTAACATCCATCCTTAACGTTATTTTAGCGGACAAGCGGATCCAGTGCAAATGCGTTTTCATTTAAATGCATTTGCAATGGACTCGCGTTAACATGCGTTCACCTGCGTTTGCGTGCGTTATAGTGAGGATCCAGTGACTTGCAGTTTTTTAACATGTTTCAAAAACGCTACTTGTAGCGTTTTTGAGCTCCGTCCAAATACTGCAAATTGCTGGATCCTGACTATAACGCACGCAAACGCAGGTGAACGCTGGCGTGCTGATAGACAGGATCCTGCTTTTGTACTGAGCATGCCCAGAAAGTACTGAGCATGCCCAGAACCAGTCTCGCGTGATCTGTCTATCTACTCCCTCCCTCACCCTCTCTCTATCTCTGTCTTTCCCCCTTCCTCTCTCTCCCACCTGGGAGCTGCGGACACTCGTAACCAAGGTAAATATCGCGTAACCACTTCTCTTAGTTACCCGATGTTTACGTTGGTAACGTGTGCAGGCAGCCCTGCTCCTAGCAGCTGCAGACACTCGTAACCAAGATAAATATCGGGTATCCAAGGCCGATGTTTACCTTGGTTACCAGCGTCTGCAGCTGTCAGAAGCCTCCTCCCAGTCTAGTTCCCCTCACTCCCGATCACATGACTCCAATGCCCGCCCCTAAACATCCAGTGCAGGATCCTGCAAAATAACATATGCGTTTGCATACGTTATTTGCTGTAAAAGCAGGATCCGTACTTCCGCTAAAAAAACGTTTTCAACGGATGTTAAAAAGACGTAGTGTGAAACTAGCCTAAGTCATATAGCCCTTACACAGCCTGGAGGTGTGTTTGGGGTCATTGTCCTGTTGAAAAATAAATGATGGTGCAACTAAACACAAACCAGATGGACTAGCATGCCACTGCAAGATGCTGTGGTAGCCATGCTGGTTCTGTATGCCTTCCATTTTGAATAAATCCCCAACAGTTTCACCAGCAAAGCACCCCCACACCATCACACCTCCTCCTCCATGCTTCACGGTGGGAACCAGCTATGTAGAGTCCATCCATTCACCTTTTCTACAAAGACACGTTGGTTGGATCCAAAGATCTAAAATTTGGACTCATCAGACCAAAGCACAGATTTCCACTAGTCTAATGTCCATTCCTTGTGTTCTTTAGCCCAAACAAGTCTCTTCTGCTTGTTGCTTGTCCTTAGCAGTGGTTTCCTAGCAGCTTTTTTACCATGAAGGCCTGCTGCACAAAGTCTCCTCTTAACAGTTGTTCTAGAGTTGAGAAGGTGTGTCCAAACTTTTGGTCTGTACTGTACATGTAGAAGATGTTTATGGGGATGGGTATGAACACCTCTGTCCATCTAGAGGGCTGATCCCATGAAAGGAAGAGCAATAAGCCACGTTTGGTCAGTGAGTAGGTGCTATCACGTTTAGAGGCGATCAGCTGTTGCTGTGGCCAGATCCTGATGCACATAAATGGACTATAGAGATTGGAGCTGGACACACGTGTTACGGTCATGATATCCATGGACTGAATATGAGTAACTAGCCTTAGGACTGCTGTTCCCAGCTGAAACTGGATACAAGTGCCATGGTTGTCTGGAGGAGCATAGGAACTACGATTGCAGTAAGACCGTGTACGGAAGAAATAAAAACTGCGGAATTCTTAACCTGCCTAACTGATTAATACAACCCTTATCCTCAAATCTTCACAAAGAGCAGCCTGTAACGCAGTGGAAGAGATAAATGATGTGGTGGACATTTAGTGTGGGAATTAAATAAAGGGAATCTACCACCAGGTTTTTCCCTTATGAGCTGTGGCCACCACCAGTGAGCCCTTATATACAGCATTCTAGAATACTGTATATATAGAGCCCAGGCCGCTCTGTAGAACGTAAAAAAACCCTTTATAATACTCACCTAGGAGGCGGTCCGGTCCGAGGGATGTAGCTGCTCTTGGGTCCAGCCACTCCTCCATATTGTGTGATCGCTGTCCTCCTGCCGAGCCCTGTGTGGATGATGCGTCCTATGTCATCCGCACAGTGCCCTTCATTGCGCTACTGTGCAGACGCACTTCACTCTGCCCGACTGGGGGCAGTGCAAAGTACCGTAATACACAGGCGCATGGAAAGGTCAAAGACCACCCGCGCATACGCACTACAATACTTTGATCTGCCCTCAGCCAAGAAGAGAGAACTGCGTGTGTGCTGGAGCGCAATGGAAGCCTCTGTGTGGATGACATAGGACGCATCATCCACATGGGACTGGGCAGGAGGACGGCGATCACACAATATGGAGGAGACGCTGGACCCGAGAGCAGCTACATCCATCGGATCGGACCACCCTGCCCTCCAAGGCTCCTTTAACACTGCATTTCTACGGCTACGTTTTGGTCTCCGCCTGCAGAAAACATATATGCACGAAAATGGTACAAAACAGAGCACACGCTAACGTAGTGTGCTCCATTACAGTTAATACAGTTAATAGCCCTGTCGGCGCATGCGTCCAAAACACGCTTTGCAGGGTGGGGGAGGGGCGGTTCGGACGGATGCCCCGACGGGATTTGTGAACGTAAGGCAAAACGCAGTGTGAAAGGAGCCTAAGGCCCTGTGCGCAGTAGAAATGGAATTTTAAGAAAATTCCGCAGCGTCTGAAAGATTACCGCACCTGAGATAAAAAAAACCGCAGCAAACAGCACCCGAAAACCGCATGCGGCTTTACTGCTAATTTTCCACGGGTTGTTTCCTGCGGTCTTTTATCATTATCTATGGCAAAAACCGCAGGTAACTGCAGAAAAGAAGTGACATGCTCATTAATTCCGCAGCGGAAAATCCGCAATGACAAAAAAAAAAAACCAGTGTGCGCACAGATTGGTTTTTAATCCCCATAGGTTTTGCTGGAGAAGGACTGCAGAAATGTAATATTTTCTGCAGCATTCCTTCAGTGAAATCCACGGCAATTCCATGGTAAAATCTGCAGCGTGTGCACAGGGCCTTAGTGAGTATTAAGGTTTTTTTTTTTTTTTTATGTTCTACAAAATGTCCTGTATTCTAGAATGCTGTATATAAGGGCTCACTGGTGGTGGCCGCAGCTCATAAAGGGAAAAACCTGATGACCGGTTCCCTTTAAGGCTAGTTTCACACTTGTGTTTTTTTCCTTCAGTCGCAATCCGCCGCTTTGGAAAACAGCGGAATCCGTTAACAGATTCTGCTGCTTCCGATAGATTTGTATGGACGACGCATTGTGACCGATGGCCCTGCGTTGCATTCGCCGGCCGACGCTGCGTTGCATGCGCCGGGCGGAAAAAACACAGCATGTAGCGTTTTTCTGCGCTTCCCAGAGCGTAAAATAAAACGCAATGTGCTGGATTCCGTCGGCGTCCGTCATTTTTATAATGGAAGCACATGGTGGCGGAATCCATCATTTGACGGATTCCTGTGACGGATCCGTCTTTACACAACTGCACAAGCCCAGTTGAGTAAATTGCTGAAAAAAAAAAGCTACAACGGATTCCATTATTTTGCAGGATCCATCGCATCAGTTGTGCCACTATATGCAACGCATCCGTTACATCCGTCACACATCGCAATGCAACGGAAGCCGCACAACGCAAGTGTGAAAGTAGCCTAACGCAGCATCTAGTCACAATTCAGGTCCAGACTGTCTGAAACCTGAAGATGTGCACGGCGCCAGAGATCACGACACTAAAGGAGGCCTGGCAGAATAATTTTACATACATAGGTAGAGGCATGGTAAGTAGAAGATAACTTCTCACCTGGTGCAGTAACACATTGGTGTCAGGTAATATGTAATGGGGAGATTCACAGAGAGAACTCTGCAGGACGGGCTCCATCTGCAGGACCGGGCTCTCCTGCTGGCACTCATCACATCCATGGCATCCGCAGGTAATGTCATCCCTCAGGTAATGCTCTCTGACAACTTTTAAGATGCCACCAGAGCGAGTCTTCTTCACAAATGTCTTGGACTTTAACATTTTCTTTCTTAGCTGCTTCTAAAAGTGATAAGAAAAAAAACAAAAGTTGTCTACTGCATGTAAAGGTGGGCTGCCGGGGTCTACACCAATACTCAGATCAGAAACTCCTCCCCACTACAAGAAGAAGCGGCAGGTCACATGCCCAACCACCACGCCATTCATCGTCTATGGTGCTGCCAGGTACTGGAGAGTGCAGCGCTCAGCAGCCCCATAGAGAGAGAAAGGAGCAGCGTTCCGAAATGTAAGGGTGCCCGATTCTGCCGACCCTTGCTGACCCCCTGGTCAATAAGTTATCAATAGTGATGAGCGGGCACTACCATGCTCGGTACTAGTGATGAGCGGGCACTACCATGCTCGGTACTAGTGATGAGCGGGCACTACCATGCTCGGTACTAGTGATGAGCGGGCACTACCATGCTCGGTACTAGTGATGAGCGGGCACTACCATGCTCGGTACTAGTGATGAGCGGGCACTACCATGCTCGGTTGCTAGTGATGAGCGGGCACTACTATGCTCGGGTGCTAGTGATTAGCGGGCACTACCATGCTCGGGTGCTAGTGATTAGCGGGCACTACCATGCTCGGGTGCTAGTGATTAGCGGGCACTACCATGCTCGGGTGCTAGTGATTAGCGGGCACTACCATGCTCGGGTGCTAGTGATTAGCGGGCACTACCATGCTCGGTACTAGTGATGAGCGAGCACTACCATGCTCAGTACTAGTGATGAGCGGGCACTACCATGCTCGGTACTAAGTAATGAGCGGGCACTACCATGCTCGGTACTAAGTGATGAGCGGGCACTACCATGCTCGATACTAAGTGATGAGCGGGCACTACCATGCTCGGTACTAAGTGATGAGCGGGCACTACCATGCTCGGTACTAGTGATGAGCGGGCACTACCATGCTCGGTACTAAGTGATGAGCGGGCACTACCATGCTCGGTACTAAGTGATGAGCGGGCACTACCATGCTCGGTACTAAGTGATGAGCGGGCACTACCATGCTCGGTACTAAGTGATGAGCGGGCACTACCATGCTCGGTACTAAGTGATGAGCGGGCACTACCATGCTCGGGTGCTCGGTACTAGTGATGAGCGAGCACTACTATGCTCGGGTGCTAGTGATGAGCGGGCACTACCATGCTCAGTACTAGTGATGAGCGGGCACTACCATGCTCAGTACTAGTGATGAGCGGGCACCACCATGCTCAGTACTAGTGATGAGCGGGCACCACCATGCTCGGTACTAGTGATGAGCGGGCACTACCATGCTCGGGTGCTAGTGATGAGCGGGCACTACCATGCTCGGGTGCTCGGTACTAGTGATGAGCGAGCACTACCATGCTCAGTACTAGTGATGAGCGAGCACTACCATGCTCAGTACTAGTGATGAGCGGGCACTACCATGCTCGGTACAAAGTGATGAGCGGTCACTACCATGCTCGGTACTAGTGATGAGCGGGCACTACCATGCTCGGGTGCTAGTGATGAGCGGGCACTACCATGCTCGGGTGCTCGGTACTAGTGATGAGCGAGCACTACTATGCTCGGGTGCTAGTAATGAGCGGGCACTACCATGCTCAGTACTAGTGATGAGCGGGCACCACCATGCTCGGTACTAGTGATGAGCGGGCACCACCATGCTCGGTACTAGTGATGAGCGGGCACTACCATGCTCAGTACTAGTGATGAGCGGGCACCACCATGCTCAGTACTAGTGATGAGCGGGCACCACCATGCTCAGTACTAGTGATGAGCGGGCACCACCATGCTCGGTACTAGTGATGAGCGGGCACCACCATGCTCGGTACTAGTGATGAGCGGGCACTACCATGCTCGGGTGCTCGGTACTAGTGATGAGCGAGCACTACTATGCTCAGTACTAGTGATGAGCGGGCACTACCATGCTCAGTACTAGTGATGAGCGGGCACTACCATGCTCAGTACTAGTGATGAGCGGGCACTACCATGCTCGGTACTAGTGATGAGCGGGCACCACCATGCTCGGTACTAGTGATGAGCGGGCACTACCATGCTCGGTACTAGTGATGAGCGGGCACTACCATGCTCGGTACTAGTGATGAGCGAGCACTACCATGCTCGGTACTAGTGATGAGCGGGCACTACCATGCTCGGTACTAGTGATGAGCGGGCACTACCATGCTCGGTACTAAGTGATGAGCGGGCACTACCATGCTCCGGTTCTCCTTTAGAGCAGTTGGTATTCAGATGGGAGCGACTCGAGTACTGGAGTTTAATAGAAGTCAATGGGGAACGCGAGCGTCCAACTAAGCATCCCCTATCCTGGTGACAGCCCCTTCAGTTGCCTTTACCATAGCCAGCCTCATTCCTGACAGGTCCTAAGGAAGAGGAGAGCAGCCACATAGCACTAGCCACCATCACGCTCCTGGCAGTCTCGGCACCTGGCACCATCCACCAGCTGCTCACACCCAGCCACAACCACTTACCTTACTGCACAATATTCAAGGCTCCACATCTGTCCACAGCACGCTTCCCCTCTTAGACAAGCACTGCGCATGCTCGATATTCACGTGTAGTAACAGGAAGCGGTCACATAACCCAAATCATCCGGAACACCGCTGCTCAGAACGAGACGTGACCCGCAAACCCGTAAAACCCTGGTATGTGGTGTTAGGATCACGTGACTAAAAAACGGCCAATTATAGGTGACAGGTTATTGGAATGGACAGCAGATATCGGAGAGACCCGTATTTCCAAGTAATAAGCTACAGAGAAGTATCTCTCACTTCCTCTTGTTTATGATTTCTCGCCTTATAATGTGTGCGACATTCGGAGATAAAAACAAATCATTTAAAAGGATGGGAGATGGGCGGGGTTAGAGCGCGCAGGCGCACTGTGGGCCGGTACGGTTGTGTTGTGCTCAGTGAGGCGGTTGTAGCGGCGGCAGAGCCGGTGTGTAGTGCGGTGTCAGTGTGCTGTGCACGGCCCTATGTAAGTACAGACTCGGCAAATTCACTGTCAGGCCATGCTGGAGCTTGTAGTGCCCCAACCTGGAGACTTGTACTTTATTGAGCTTATGTTGTAGTAACCTGTGCAGACAGTAGTGTCCAGCCGTGCGGTTATTGTACCTGTCCAGCTGTGTGCGCAGCATCTAGGTAAATGTGCTGCAGTCAGAATGACTTCACACGTAGTACCGGGCTATGTTCGCACACTGCGTTTTTGGTGCGAAAAACTGATCTTGTGGCAGAAGTCTCCTGGTGGTTTTCTGCGTTTTTGGTAATGTTTTTGGCCAGGCTTGTTTTTTATGGTGTTTTTACAGCGGATTTGTGCACTTCTGTGATGGCCGGACCAAGTCCAGACCTGCGGGGGTTCAAAGGTACCCGAGTGCCGGGATTAACCTGGACCTGGCACTCTAGTAATAAAAAACATAAAGCACGTGCGCTACTTTACCAGTCTCCGGCGTCACTGTACCTGATCGCACTGCCCCTCCTTCTTCTGCTGCTCATTAGTCTCATGCATATTCACTGCTTTCCCCGCCCACCGGCATCCGTGATTGGTTGCAGTCAGATGCGCCCCCAACCTGTGTGACAGTGTTTGCCTGCAACCAATCACAGACCCTGTCTGCCGGTGTATCGTACTAAAAATAAATAAATAAATTGGCATAGGGTCCCCCCATATTATGATATTAGCACAGATAAAGCATTTGGCTACAAGCTACAGCACCCAGCCGTGCACTTATCTTAGCTGTGTATCAAAATAAGAGTGACCCCATTATGTTTTAGTTTTTTTTATTTAATTATTTAAATAAGTAAAAAAACATCAAGATAACCCGACAGCTGAAGACTGGTATTCTCAGGCTGGGGAGACTCATGTTTATTGCCCCCCCAGCCTAAAAATATCAGCCAGCAGCCGGCTGGGATTGTCACATCAATTAGCTGTGACAGCACATTAACCAGCTCTTCCCAATTGCCCTGGTGCGGTCGGAATCGGGGTAATAAGGAATTAATAACAGCACACAGCTGCCACTAAGCTCTAGATTAGTGATGGCAGGTGTCTTTGAAGCACCCCATTACTAATCTGTAAGAGAAAAGAAATAAACATAAACACCAAAAAACCACTTTATTTCAAAAAACCCTTCTTCACTACTTTATTAACCCCCCATAACACCTTTGCAGGTCCGATGTAATCCACACAAGGTCTCATGACGATTCAGCTCAGCTACGTATCTGAAGTCACAGAGTGAGCTGCGTGATAAGTGGTGACGTCACTCAGGCTATTTGCGGTCACAGGTGTCTCTACATGTGACCGGAAATTGCTTGAGAGATGTCAGTGCTGATCGTGGCTTATTCTCTACCTGAACCTCACAGCATTCGGTCACGTTCCATGATCGCTCTCTGTGACTTCAGATATGTAGCAGAGCTGGAATCGTTGTGGGACCTCGTGTGGATTACGTCGGATTTGCAAGGGTGTTTTTAGGGTTAATAAAGTGGTGAAAGAGGGCTTTTGTATTTTATTTCAAAAGATTTTTATGGGTTTTGTTTTGTTTTTTTCTTTTCACTTACAGATTAGTGATGGGGGTGTCTTATAGATGCCTCCCATTACTAATCTAGGGCTTAGTGGCAGCTGTGGGCTGCTATTAACCTCTTATATTACCCCGATTGCCACAGCACCAGGACAATCGAGAAGATCCGGGTAAAGTGCTGGGATTGTCACATTTAGTGGATGCAACAATCCTGGGTGGCTGCAGGCTGATATTCTTAGACTGGGGGGCACCCAATAAACATGGGTCTACCTAGTCTGAGAATACCAACCCCCAGCTGTCGGGTTTTATCTTGGCTGGGTATCAAAATTGGGGGGACTGCACGCCGTTTTTTTTAAAATTATTTATTTAAATAATAATTAAAAAAAACAGCCTGCAGTTCCTCTTATTTTAGCACACAGCCAAGATAAGCGCAGGGCTGGGGCTGCAGCCTGTAGCCGTATGCTTTATCTATTTATATATGATAATATGGCGGGACTTTACACCAATTTTTTAAAATTTATTTTTACTGTACAGTAGACCGCAGACATAATCTGTGATTGGTTGCAGGCAGTCACTGTCAGGCAAGCTGGGGGAGCATCTGACTGCAACCAATCACATGCTGGTGGGCGGGGAAAGCAATGAATATGTAATTAAGGTAATGAGCACCCCGTGAAGTGAAGGAGCGGAAGCGTACAGCTGCACCGGTGATTTGGTAAGTGTACTGCCCCTGCTTCAATCCCTGTATCCCATCCACCACCATTTTTAAGCGCTGCATTCTGGTCCCCATAGACTTATATGGGGACCGGTTACCCTGAATCAATTTTGGGTCAGAACTGGGTTTTTGTTTTTTTTTCATTATTAACCTGGTTTAGACCCGCCGATCCAGAGAATCTGCGATCACTAGGGTGAAAAACTGTGGCAAAATCACTGAAAAGAATGGACATGTTCATTCTTTTAAGAACGCAGTAAAAACTGGGGCAGATCACAAAACTGTCGGGAAAACACCACAAGTGTTTTTTGTGTGTTTATAAGATTACTGTATTGTGAAGCCAGCGTTTTATTAGCATGGATTTGCATAAAAACAAGGCAAAAACCATGCTAAAAACAGTACAAAAAACGCCCTCTGTGAACACAGCCTTCTAGTTCTTACTAATATTATATTTGGGGTTATCTTGCTGAAGAATGAATTTGGAGCCAATCATTCGCCTCCCTGATGGTATTATATGATGGATATGTATCTGCCTGGATTTCTCTGCACTGAGAACACCAAGAAATGGTCAACATTGAGGTCCGTAGTCAGTGGTCGGCCAAGGAAACCTACTGCAGCAGATGAGACACATTAGGGTACTTTCCCACGATCAGGACTCACTGCGTCCTGGACACGGCGGGTCCTGATCTGCGGCACCGCGAGTCTCCTCCGCAGGAGAATGAAGGAGACCGCAGCTGCTTGTGCCCGCAATCTGGACTCGGACAACTGCACACAGAGAAACCATTGACTAGGACTGAACACTTACCGTATGTCGTTATATATCCAAACTCACTTAATGTATGCATTGTAACTGCAAAAAAACTCACCAGATTGACAGAACGGTTATCCAAATGTAAATGGAACTCTGTATGTAAATTGCTTTGTTACCCCCCGTTAACCCTATATAACCATGACCCTTTTGTTACCCCATGCTATCACAACTCATGTCTTCCCATTTTAACTTGCAAAATCAATAAAAACATTTGAATCACAATCCGGTCTCGGGCAACTGCGGTCTATCGCTTGTGTTCTCCCTACGGAGAACGCTTGTGACTCCGTAGCAAACAATTGATATGCTGCGGCTCGGGAAGCCACACCGCAGGCAAGTGTTAACTGCGAAAAAACAGTGGACAGGAGATTTCTAGAAATCCCCTCCACTGTGCTTGTACTGTACATTTGCAGGGTTTTGGACGCAACTGAACCATGCTGCATTCAAAACGCTATGAAAACTGATCGTGGGCACGCAGCCTTATATTTCTTTTCCAGATCAGATGTTATCCCGCAGTGGAATCTGTGCAGAAGTGGCAACAACCAGTGAGACGAACCACAGCTGCTGGTCAGAGAAGGTCCGCTAGAAGTTGGCTACATGGGAGAATTGTGGCCATAAGCCATGGCTTCATTATAGAAACGAGACTGATCTATGAATGGGAAGTGGGAGCAGAAAATGGCAGCAGGTGCTCTGGACTGATGGGTCAAATGTGAGATATTGAGCTGATTGATTGCTCTCAGTGAAAGAAACAAAATTAAAATTTTGTAGTTGTGATACCTTTTAATGGCTAACTAAAATAAAAATAAAATATTATGTTCTAAAGCAAGCTTTCGAGACATCTCAGGTCTCTTCCTCAGGCATGGTATTGAGATATTGAGCTGTAACAGAAGGCAGTTTATTCACCGAAGGGTTGTAGAGGCTACAATAATGAGTGTCTGCAGGCAGCAGTGAGGCATGGTGGAGGTCCTAGAAAGTGGGGCTGAATATCACCAAATGGAGTTGGAGATTTGGTCAAGAATAACAGTGTCATAAATGTTAAGAAATACAAAAAAGGAACTTCTGTTGATGTACTGGTCCTGAGGAAGAGGTTTTCACCTCGAAACATGTAGACCTATGGAATAAAAAGATAGTTTATTATCATCAACATCTCCACATCTTCATTTTGGCTGATGCGCGGCATTAACCCCTTCTTTACTCTATTTTGAATGTTCATCCACGTGGTGTTGCAGCAGACGCCAGTATCTCATGTGCACTAGTGGTTGTGACTTTCACAACTAAATTCAGTGAGTGTATATTCCTATATACCGTACTTATCCATCTGGTATTACACTATTAGTGCTCCTTATTTTTAGATTTGCAAGAAATACAAAAAGACACTTATCCATCAGGGAGGTGTCTAATTAGCAAAAAAATATTCTGCAGCAGATCAATTACCCCAAACATAAAGACAATGTTATTAAGAAGAAGTATCTTCAGCGTAAAGAAAAACAAAGAGTCCTGGAAGTGATGATCCAGCTTCTACAGAGCTCTCAGCATCATCTAGCCTGTCTGGGTTTGCATGAACAGATAGAAAGATTTTCACTCCCTACATCCACAGAAGATCTGCGGTTAGCTCTCTGAAGTGTTTGGAACAACCTCCCTGCTGGGTTTCTTCCAATACTGTATACAAGTGTAACTAGAAGAAGTGATGCTGTTCTGAAGGTAGAGGGGCCACAAAAGATCAATGTCATTTACACTTCTCTTTTGATCACTCATTTTGTTATATAATAAAAATATAAACTATTAACACTTCTATATTTGAAAGCAATCTTTCTTTGTCGCTCCATTGGGAGACCCAGACAATTGGGTGTATAGCTACTGCCTCCGGAGGCCACACAAAGTATTACACTTTAAAAAGTGTAACCCCTCCCCTCTGCCTATACACCCTCCCGTGCATCACGGGCCCATCAGTTTTTAGCTTTGTGTTGAAGGAGGCACACATGCACACAATGCTCCACAGTTTAGTCAGCAGCAGCTGCTGACTATTTCGGATGGAAGAAAAGAGGGCCCTTAACAGGGCCCCCGGCATGCTCCCTTCTCACCCCACTGAGTCGGCGGTGTTGTTAAGGTTGAGGTACCCATTGCGGGTACAGAGGCTGGAGCCCACATGCCGCTTTCCTTCCCCATCCCTTAGGGGCTCTGGGTGAAGTGGGATCCTAACCGGTCATCCAGGCACTGAGACCGGGCTCCCTCCGCAGCCCCTGGTGGTATCTGCCGGACAGGAGACTGAATATCGTCAGGGACAAGGCCCTGCAACTACAGGTACTCTGTGTCCCCTTTGGGACGGTGCATGGAGCACCTGGGCCTCAGACGCTGCAGCGCCTGCAGTGTTGTTTTTTTGTCCGGGACTACCGCGCCGACCATGCCTGCTTGCCGGCCGCGGTTTCTACTTTAGTCCCCGGCTTTTGCGGCCTAGTACATTATACGCCCGCCCACGGGCCTGCCAGTCAGGGGCAAGGGCGGGACGGTCGGGCTGACGCCGTCAGTGAGGGCTGGAGCACACATAGCTGTCCTCCTCCCCCCTCACTAATCCCTATGGGGCACCAGATTCCCGCACTTTTGTAAGTCCGCCCACGGCTCCCTCCTCCCCTGTGAACGCCGACAGCCATGTTTTAACACATCCTGCTGGTGGAGGACGTCTGGCTGCAGCTCTGGGAGACCCGAGGCAGGGAATCTGGTGGCCACACACCGCTGGAGCGGTTGGTAAGCCACACCGGTTACCGGTGCTGGTCCCCCTAGGGTGCTGAACTGTATATAGATACATTATATTTGTATACTTTTCCGGTTCAGCTGTATTGTTAACTTGTGGCTATATACCCTCAGTGTTCACGCTCCTGGGAGACAACAGCATGTCGTTCACAAGGAGCAAGGGGGCCAAGGCACAGGGTTATTTTGCTACCTGTACCTCTTGTGCGGCTATGTTACCTGCAGGTTCCACCTACCCTCACTGTGAGCAATGCTCGGCCCCTGTGGCACTCGCTCAGCCGGAGCCTGAGGCACTAGGGGGTCCCTCGGCCCAGGTAGAACCGCCGGCCCCCCCTGTCCAGATGGCAGGGACAGAGTTTGCTGTTTTAGCTGACAAACTCTCTGAGTCGCTTTCTCATTCCATGACTCAGTCTATGGATAAATGGTCTGCTAAGTTTCTAGAGGTTTTGCAGTCCAGACCGGCCCTTACACAGGCCCCGGGCACTGCGGGATCACCCCCAGGCCCCTCTCGGTCTGCGACTAAGCGTGTTCCTGGTGTGGCCTCTAGTTATTACGTGCAGGACTCCGGCACGGACCGCAGTCCCAGACCAGCTAAGCGGGCTCGCTTAGAATCTTCCCCGACTTCTTCACGCAGTTCGGGGTCTCAGCTTGAGGATTCTCTAGAGGAGGAGGCGGAGGTCGCAGCTCAGGACTCTGACCCTGACGTTGCTCTCAATCTGGATACACCTGAAGGGGACGCCATAGTAAATGATCTTATAGCGTCCATCAACCAGGTGCTAGATCTGTCTCCCCCAACTCCGCCTACAGAGGATTCGGCTTCTCAACAGGAGAAACGCCAGTTTAGGTTTCCTAAACGTACACGGAGTGCTTTCTTCGATCACTCTAACTTTAGAGATGCTGTCCAGAAGCACAGGGCTTTCCCGGACAAGTGCTTTACTAAACGCCTTAATGACACACGTTACCCCTTCCCCGCTGACGTGGTTAAGGGTTGGGCTCAGTGTCCCAAGGTGGATCCTCCAGTCTCTAGACTGGCGGCTAGATCCGTAGTAGCAGTGGCTGACGGTGCATCGCTCAAGGATGCCACGGACAGGCAGATAGAGCTCCTACTGAAATCCATCTATGAAGCCATAGGCGCGTCTTTTGCCCCAGCCTTTGCAGCAGTGTGGGCACTCCAGGCTATCTCAGATTGTCTGTCTGAGATTAATGCGGTCACCCGTACCGCAGCGCCACAAGTAACATCTTTGACTTCTCAGGCGTCAGTATTTGCATCCTACGTCATGAATGCTGTCCTGGACTCGGCTAGCCGTACAGGGGTAGCATCCGCCAATTCTGTGGCAGTCCGCAGGGCCATGTGGCTATGCGAATGGAAGGCAGACTCTGCTTCCAAAAAGTTCTTGACCGGTTTGCCTTTTTCTGGCGACCGACTGTTTGGCGAGCGATTGGATGAAATTATTAAGCAATCCAAGGGAAAGGACTCGTCCTTACCCCAACCCAAACCAAACAGACCTCAGCAACGGAAAGTTCAAGCGAGGTTTCGGTCCTTTCGGCCCTCAGCCAGATCCCAACCCTCCTCGTCCAACAGACCACAGAAGAGCCAGAGGAACTCTTCTGCATGGCGGTCTAAGTCACGTCCTCCAAAGACCGTCTCCAAGGCGGCCTCCTCATGACTTTCGGCCGCCCCAAACCGCATCCTCGGTCGGTGGCAGGCTCTCCCGCTTTTGCGACGCCTGTTGGCCACATGTCCAAGACCGATGGGTGAGGGACATTCTGTCTCACGGTTACAGGATAGAGTTCAGCTCTCGTCCTCCGACTCGTTTTTTCAGAACATCCCCGCCCCCCGAGCGGACCGTTGCGCTTTTTCAGGCGGTGGACACTCTGAAAACAGAAGGAGTGGTGATCCCCGTTCCCCTTCAGGAACGCGGTCACGGTTTTTACTCCAATCTGTTCGTGGTGCCAAAAAAGGACGGCTCATTCCGTCCCGTTTTGGACCTAAAATTGCTCAACAGACATGTGACAACCAGGAGGTTTCGCATGGAATCCCTCCGATCTGTCATCGCTTCGATGTCCCAAGGAGACTTCCTAGCATCAATCGACATCAAAGATGCCTATCTCCATGTGCCGATCGCTCAAGAGCATCAACGCTTCCTGCGTTTCGCCATCGGGGACGAACACCTTCAGTTTGTGGCACTGCCTTTCGGCCTGGCGACAGCCCCACGGGTCTTCACCAAGGTCATGGCATCCGTCGTAGCGATCCTTCACTCTCAGGGCCACTCGGTGATCCCTTACCTAGACGATCTCCTAGTCAAGGCACCCTCACGGGTGGCTTGTCAACACAGTCTGACCGTTGCTCTGGAGACTCTCCAGAGGTTCGGGTGGATCATCAATTTTCCAAAGTCAAAATTGTCTCCGACCCAGTCACTGACGTACCTCGGAATGGAGTTTCATACTCTCTCAGCGATGGTCAAGCTGCCGCTGGACAAACAGCGGTCGCTGCAGACAGGGGTGCAATCCCTTCTTCAGGCACAGTCGCACCCCTTGAGGCGCCTCATGCACTTCCTGGGGAAGATGGTGGCAGCAATGGAGGCAGTTCCATTTGCACAATTTCATCTGCGTCCACTCCAATGGGACATTCTCCGCAAATGGGACAAGAGGCCGACGTCCTTGGACAGGAACGTCTCTCTGTCTCTGGAAGCCAAGACCTCTCTGCAGTGGTGGCTTCTCCCCACTTCTCTGTCGAAAGGAAAATCCTTTCTGCCCCCATCCTGGGCTGTGGTCACGACGGACGCGAGCCTGTCAGGATGGGGAGCGGTTTTTCTCCACCACAAGGCTCAGGGAACCTGGACTCCGACAGAGTCCTCCCTTCAGATCAATGTTCTGGAGATAAGGGCAGTGTATCTAGCCCTCAAGGCGTTCCATCGGTTGCTCGAGGGCAGGCAGATCCGCATACAGTCGGACAACGCCACGGCGGTTGCGTACATCAACCACCAGGGCGGCACTCGCAGTCGTCAAGCCTTCCAAGAAGTCCGGCGGATTCTGCTGTGGGTGGAGGCCACAGCCTCCACCATCTCCGCGGTTCACATTCCGGGCGTAGAAAACTGGGAAGCAGACTTCCTCAGTCGCCAGGGCATGGACGCGGGGGAATGGTCTCTCCACCTGGACGTGTTTCAAGAGATCTGTTGCCGCTGGGGAACGCCGGACGTCGATCTCATGGCGTCTCGGCACAACAACAAGGTCCCGGCATTCATGGCACGGTCTCAGGACCACAGAGCTCTGGCGGCGGACGCCTTAGTTCAGGATTGGTTGCAGTTTCAACTGCCTTATGTATTCCCTCCTCTGGCAATGCTGCCCAGAGTGTTGCGCAAGATGAGGTCCGACTGCCGCCGCGCCATCCTTGTCGCTCCAGATTGGCCGAGGCGGTCGTGGTACCCGGATCTGTGGCATCTCACGGTGGGGCAACCGTGGGCGCTCCCAGACCGACCAGACTTGCTATCTCAAGGGCCTTTTTTCCATCTGAATTCTGCGGCCCTCAACCTGACTGTGTGGCCATTGAGTCCTGGCTCTTAGCGTCCTCAGGGTTGTCTCAAGATGTCATTGCCACTATGAGACAGGCCAGGAAGCCAACGTCAGCCAAGATCTATCACAGAACTTGGAGGATCTTCTTAGCCTGGTGCTCTGAGAGGGGGTTTATCCCCTGGCCGTTTGCCTTACCCAGGTTTCTTTCCTTCCTTCAATCGGGATTGGACAAGGGTTTGTCTCTCGGCTCTCTCAAAGGTCAAGTCTCGGCGCTTTCCGTGTTTTTTCAAAAGCGTCTAGCCAGGCTTCCGCAGGTCCGCACGTTCCTGCAGGGAGCTTGCCACATAGTCCCACCTTACAAGCGTCCGCTGGAACCCTGGGATCTCAACATGGTTCTACGGGCTCTTCAAAAACCACCTTTTGAGCCGCTGCGGGATGTCTCTCTATCACGTCTTTCGCAGAAGGTGGCATTTCTAGTGGCGGTTACTTCACTCCGTAGAGTGTCAGAGCTTGCAGCGCTGTCATGCAAAGGCCCTTTCCTGGTATTTCACCAGGATAAGGTGGTTCTGCGTCCGGTCCCGGACTTTCTCCCTAAGGTGGTGTCCACTTTTCAACTCAATCAGGATATCTCCTTACCTTCATTTTGCCCTCATCCAGTTCACCAATGTGAAAAGGATTTGCATTTGTTAGATCTAGTGAGAGCACTCCGGATCTACGTGTCTCGCACGGCGCCCCTGCGCCGCTCTGATGCGCTCTTTGTCCTTGTCGCTGGCCAGCGTAAGGGGTCGCAGGCTTCCAAGTCTACCTTGGCTCGGTGGATCAAGGAACCGATTTTTGAAGCCTATCGTTCTTCTGGGCTTCCGATTCCTTCAGGGCTGAAAGCCCATTCTACCAGAGCCGTGGGATGCGTCCTGGGCATTGCGGCACCAGGCTACGGCTCAGCAGGTGTGTCAGGCGGCTACCTGGTCGAGTCTGCACACTTTCACGAAACACTATCAGGTGCATGCCTATGCTTCGGCAGATGCCAGCATAGGTAGGCGAGTCCTTCAGGCGGCAGTTGCCCACCTGTAAGAGGGGGCCGTTTTACGGCTCTTTTTATCGAGGTATTCTTTTACCCACCCAGGGACTGCTTTTGGACGTCCCAATTGTCTGGGTCTCCCAATGGAGCGACAAAGAAGAAGGGAATTTTGTTTACTTACCGTAAATTCCTTTTCTTCTAGCTCCTATTGGGAGACCCAGCACCCGCCCCTGTTCCCTTCGGGCTGTTTGTTCTTTTGTGTACACATGTTGTTCATGTTGAATTGTTCTTTTGGTTCATGGTTTCAGTTCTCCGAACATCCTTCGGATTGAATTTACCTTAGACCAATTTATAAGTTTTCCTCCTTCCTGCTTTGGCACCAAAACTGATGGGCCCGTGATGCACGGGAGGGTGTATAGGCAGAGGGGAGGGGTTACACTTTTTAAAGTGTAATACTTTGTGTGGCCTCCGGAGGCAGAAACTATACACCCAATTGTCTGGGTCTCCAATTGTCTGGGTCTCCCAATAGGAGCTAGAAGAAAAGGAATTTACGGTAAGTAAACAAAATTCCCTTCTACTCTGCAGCATTTTTGCACAGAACTTTGTGTCTATATATTCAAAACACCAGTATAATCTTAGACGTAAGACCATCACGGTGCCTGGTTTTCTATTCACAGATATTTTCCACCATGTAAATGGTTCTCTGTCCTGTGGGACACAGTGACATCACATTGTCCCTTTTGCGTTTTTTTTTTTTTTTTTAATATATAATTGTGGGTGCAAAGTATACGGGAAATAATTGAGAAGTCTATATACACAATATTGTCTGATCAGTGGTGTATTGGGGCACTTGACATGCTCTACGTACGGTTTCTTGTTTTCTTAAGTTTTTCCTGTTGTTGACTTTGTGATGAAAATGGTAGAAAATGACCGTTTGTTACAAAAATGAGAAACATCACTGAAAAGTCAATTAAAAAGAAATGTTGGCTTTTTTGGGTTAAAAATGAGAAAAATAGTGTGAAGTAGGGCATAACAATAAGCCTGTGCCAATACTGCAGCCCAGGTTGCAGGGCCAAGGATCGCTAGATGTCTCTGATACACCGCAGTATATTACAAGTGATTGGGGGTCGCATTGTGATCTGGAGATCACAAGTAAATCCAAATGATCCTGTTTTGTGGCTTGGTTGTTGCGGACCCTCTCCCATACAGTGATCTTTCGCCTTGTGATCTGTATAGTGGTCAATGTCGTCGTGTAGCCACAGAAGCCTCAGTGTTCTGGTCGAAGGAGATTTTCTTTTGTTTTAAAGCAAGGACAGTCTGCACAATTTTTTATTTTTTTTTCTCATTTGCTTCCTAAATGCAAAATTAAATGGCTTTGATATTAATGGCTGATATCGGAATGGGACGGATCAGACTCCCGGTACCAGTCAGCTGTTAGCAGGTCTTGTGGTGGGCCAGAGCGCCACATACTGAGTAGTGGTCATTCTCGGGTACTACAGCAGATCTACCCATTCACTTTATTTTTTATTGGCTTTTTGCAGATCGTAAACATGTCTCGGAAAATGAGCAGAAAAGCAAATATCTCCAGCTCTTTAGAGTCAGAAGACATCAGCCTGGAAACAACAGTGCCCACAGATGATATTTCCTCATCCGAGGAGCACAATGGTTCCACAAAAATCACTCGACAGCTGATTGAAAGGAAGGAGCTTCTTCACAATCTTCAGCTGCAGAAGATAGAACTTTCCCAGAAGAACCTGATGATTGACAACCTGAAAGGAGAATACCTGACCAAGGTACGTGCTAGATGACCTCTTGACCGGTGGTCTGTGACTTTATCATGAATAGTTTAGTGTGGAGCAGCCAACATTGGTGCCATTTATACCGGCCCAAACCTGAAGGACTAAATCTGATAACTGTACAGGTTAATATGGCCATCCTTGTGTCATAGATGGGGATTCTGGTCAAGTAAGGACTTTCTGTGCAGATATCGGTGATAACTTCCATGTGGTTATCTCATTTAGGCCCTGTGCCCACGGGAACTTGCTTCTGCGGATTTTGCCGTGGAAAACCTGCGGATTTATCTGGATTTTCCAGATAAACCCGCAGGTTTCAGCATGTACAGACCCTCCCCATGTTATCCTATGGGACATGGGGAGTGCTGTGTCCACGTTGCGGAATGTGCGGTTGCGGAACATACTGCGGATATCCCGCAGCCGCACATAACTGCATGTCAATTATTCCTGCGGCATTACCTGCGGAAATCCCCTGCCTTGGTCCCATACTTACCTGCCTTGATAGCAGACACCCGGTCATTTTCCCTCGGTGCACAGGAGCAGGAAGGAGAAGGTGGCCGGGGCCTGCACGAGCTCCGGTCATGTGACAGCCAGAGCTAGTTCAGGCCCGCCCACCTTCTCCTTCACAATGTAGACCCAGCCGGAGACTGAGAGAAGTGCTGCGTGATGGAGGTATGAACGCCCCGATCACTCAGCACTTGTTCTGCATTGAGGATGCAGTGCCGAAGCCATGGAACTGTATCCTCAATGCAGAATGCCCGCAGCATATCCGCAGGACATTACACAAATAAACCGCAGCATGGAAACAGACAAAGTTGTGCTGCGGTTTTCTGGGAGATCCTGCAGAATGTCCTGCGGATATAACCGCAGGACACTTTCCCCCGTGGGCACATAGCCTTAAGGCCCAGTCACACACAACGTCTTACCAGCGATCCCGAAAACGATGCAACCTGATAGGGATTGCTGGTAAGTCGCTGGGAGGTCGCTGGTGAGATGTCACACAGTCAGACCTTACCAACGATGCAGGAACGATACAGGTCGCAGTACCGACCTGTATAGTGATCTCAGCAGTCACTGTGACCCTGTCACACAGTGTCAAACACAGCGATGTGTCCTGCCCAGCAGGACATCGCCTTTGAAGAAAATGGCCTGGACCATTCGGCAACGACTAGAGATCTCTCAGCAGGGGCCTGATCTCTGGTAGATGTCACACATAACGAGATCGCTAACGGGATCGCTACTGCGTCACAGAAACCGTGACTCAGCAGCGATCTCGCTAGCGATCTCGTTATGTGTGACAGTACCTTTTATTGTTATGTGTGTCAGGAACAATAATTGCTGTAAACAATCCCTGTAATTGGCCAGAACAACACAAACCCATCAGGTAAGACTCATTTCACTGTCATAGAAGTAAAAATTAGCATTTCAAGGGGCTGTTCAGTTTCAGTGCTCCATAGTGACAGTTGGGTATTTGAGGGAGTTCCTGCTCTTGGCTCCCCCTAAAAATAGATGAAGATAACCCAGGACACATGGACATGTGCCACCTATGTAAGACTAGGCTCACCCATATGCATTGCTCCATAGTGAGCATTAAGTGGTGGGTTTCTGTCAGAATCCCCCCCCCAAAAAAACTGCATTCCTTTGGGAGCCTTGACAGACATTAACTGCAATGAAGCTGGCGGGTCATTGTGGACACTGCACGCCCTCCAACCTGGCAGTATTCGTGGTTAACCTCGCTTTTATGCATGTCTGAAAAAGACGACAAATACTGCCAGGTCAGAGGCCAGACAGCGTCCATAGTGAATCATCAACTCTATCAAGGTCCCCATCAGCGGATATATTTTAGGATTCCAACAAAAACGTCATTAGCGAGAGGTGATCATGCTAGTAAGTGTGGTACGTGACTGCAGAGACCGGTGATCGGTGGCAGTAGTGAGATGCTGGTTGTGCATGTTACCGCGGATAGCCTGAAATAAAAAGCGGGGTCAGCCCCAGAACATTTATGTTGGATCATCGAGGATATTGAAGAGGTGAGTAGTTGTGTTTTTTTGGTTTTTTTTTTGTTTTTTGTTTTAAAAGGGTGTAATTACTGCTGTTCTCAGAGAACCTCTTTAAATACAGTAGCTAATGAATGGGGCAGCAGGCAGTACAGGTGCTATTATTGACCTGCACTATGCAGACATTTATTGATAGCAGAGGTCAGACATGGGTTTTCATGGTCTGGATGTCTGATGACACATACGGGAGTTGGTTTTATTATAGACTGCGTTTTCTTTTTCTGGCCTTTAACACTTTTGTTGTTTGCTTTTTTTTGTTTCCTAGATTGAGGAGCTTGAAGAGAAATTGAATGACACCATTCATCAGAAGCAACTACTGGCTTTAAGACTTGAAACACAAACCAAAATCCAGCAGGAAGATGCCAGGTAAGATCACATTTAAAGATGTTGTCCACTTCTCAGGCAAGCTTTTCTCAATTACAATATTCCTCCATGTAGAATAATTACATGATCTCTAGTGCGGGCAACACTCCAGCAGTGTCGGCGCAGGGTCTCCCTGAACCAGCGGTGCATTATATCACGTGAGCCCTGTATGGAGACATGGGGGTCAGTGGGTGCTCCGCTGGCCTGTCTGTCTTCAAAGAGGCTGCGCGGACCAGGGCTCATCCCACTGGGTGCAATCCTTCCTCGTGGGCAGAACACTACTCCAACAAAACGGGGTGGGGGAACCACATATTGATAAGACTTTGTTGATTCACCAACAGGCATTAAAATATTGTACATTCCTAGCAAAAACACAAGATGGTACAAGCGACAGAGTCTCGCCCTTTTGCTGGCCCGGCAGGTATTAGAATCTTTGTGACTTCGGGGCTTCCAGGGCCAACTATCCCAGGCCAGCAGCACCCTGCATTTGGCTGTCACCCACTGAGAAGAGATAGCAGCAAGCTTAGGTAGCTGACCGTGACAGCAAGACATGTAGCCAGGCAAGTGAGTAGTCCCTACCTGGGTTCTCCAAACGAATTTGTGGGCTCAGCATTGAGCAATGAAATGTTCTTTCAGCTGTTGGGGGCGGAGCTTGAGGAGGCAGTTGAAAGAAAATTTGGTTGTATGCGGTTGAGCTGCTGTCATGCTGGAGAAAAAAAAGAGACCTCCATTGAGATATGTGGGGGGTGTAATTCGCACCCTATTCAGAGCGCCCCGCTTCTGCAGCAAAAGAGTACTGGAAAAGTAAGCAACAAGCTATACCCATATCCTAAGACAAGGAAAAGACTGCAACACTGCGCAGTATATTGCGCTGATCCTCCTCCCCTTATACCCCGCACTGTTCGTCCAATTGATAGTGACATCCATAGTCATAAGGCCAGCATAGGAAAAACACTTCAACTTGTTCACTGTGTAAGAGAACTCTTTATTGTTATCCATTGCCTATTTGAAATGGATAAAGCAACTTTGTTTCCAAAGAGCTTAATTCAAATTTGTACAAACAGCTTACATAGGATAGAGTGGGGAAGGGAGGGGAGAAAGGAAGAAAGCTTGAAGATCGCCTTTATTCGAGATGGTAATGGTGGGAGGGAGAGGAAGGAGTGAAGAAGGTTAGATGTGGGAATGGAAGGAGGAGAGGGAAATCAGATTAATCTCTACAATCTCAATAAGTATATTATTTCAATCTTCAATAAGAGCATAAATGAATTGATTGAGTCAAAACATTCGTCTAAGATTGCATAACAGTTCTTTTTTAAGGGATAATAGAAGGGTAAAAGGCTACTAATTAGACAAAAACAATTAACAACTACATAAACTGTAGTAAAAACTACAGATAACTTGAGGTGAGATGCGCAGTTAACCAATACATTTTTAATATAGTGAGATCTTGTTTGTTATAAATGTTTAAGCTTTTTCCTTCACAAGGAGATGTATATTGTATATTAACCCCTTTACGACCGCCGATACGCCTTTTAACGGCGGTAAATAAGGGTACTTTTTCCGATCCGCCGCTTTTTAACGGCGGTCGGAAAAAAGGGTCTAGCGCCCCCCAGAGTCAGAAAATTTCCGGGGTCTCAGCTGCCGGGGGTAGCTGAGACCCTGGAGATCATGATTCGGGCCGGTTTTTCCGGTCCCCGCTCACCTGATGACCGGTATACACCGTATACCGATCATCAAGTTATAGTAAATGACCGCGCCGGTAAAAAATGATTTATCTCCCATCTGGCATGATCAAACATGCCAGATGGGAGATAAATCTTTTTCCCGGTTCCCTCCGGTCCCCCGGTGTCCCCAAAGTGCCCCCCCCGACCCCCAACCCCCTCCCGAAAATCCAAGATGGCCGCGCGCACCGGCGATCACAGCAGCGCGCCGGCCGCATTTACAGTGTTCCTATGGTTTCTGTCGTATGTGCCATAACACATACGACAGAAACCTGCTCCCTAGGCCCCGCCGGGTCCCCCCCTACCCCCCCCTGGTGTCCCCCGGTGTCCCCCGGTGTCATACATACCTGTCGGAGCCCTGATCCCCCGCGGCCCCCTCCTCCGGCTCCTTCTCTGCAGACTCCGGTCACATGAGCAGAGCGCAGCTGTCAGCTTCCTGTGTTCAGGACGCTGGCTGCTGCTCGCACTCTGCAGCTGTGACCCAGGGAGGGTGGGTGCAGATTCTTTGCACCCACTCTCCTAAAATGGAGGGTCTGCCCTCCTAGAAAATGGGGGATACGTTCCCTGAACGTGTCCCCCATATTCTAGAAGGTCCAGAGGCGACGTGGGACATCCAAATGGATTATTGTGGATTTTTTTTTTTTCTTTTCAATAAATTGGTCAATCAGGGAATGTTTGGGGGAGTGTTTTTTCAAATAAATTTTTTTTTGTTGTCAATTTTTTTTTTATTACTGTCAATTAGTTATGTCGGGTATCTGATAGACGCCGTGACATAACTAATTGCTGGGCTTGATGCCAGGTGACATTACACACCTGGTATCAACCCCATTCATTACCCCGTTAGCCAACGCACCAGGGCGCGGGATGAGCTGGGGCGAAGCGCCAGAATTGGCGCATCTAATGGATGCGCCACTTCTGGGGCGGCTGCGGCCTGCTATTTTTAGGCTGGGAAGAGTCCAATAACCGTGGCTCTTCCCATCCTGAGAATACCAGACCCCAGCTGTCAGCTTCACCTTGGCTGGTGATCTAATTTGGGGGGACCCCACGTTTGTTTTTTTTTTTTTAATTATTTATTTATAAATAATTAAAAAAAAAAAACAGCTTGGGGAGCCCTCCAAATTGATCACCAGACAAGATGAAGCTGTCAGCTGTGGTTTGCAGGCTACAGCTGTCTGCTTTACCCTAGCTGGCTATCAAAAATAGGGGGGACTCCACGTCATTTATTTTAATTCTTTTTTTTTTTTTTTGGGCTAAATACAAGGCTAGGCATCCTTTAGTGTCACATGAAAGGCAGGTAAGGGGAGCTTCCTCGTTCCTGCGGCGTCACACATAGCGATGTGTGCTGCCGCAGGAGCGACGAACTACATCGTTACTGCTGCAGTAACGATAATCGAGAATGGACCCCCGTGTCACCGATGAGCGATTTTGCACGTTTTTGCAACGATGCAAAATCGCTCATCGGTGTCACACGCAGCAACATCGCTAATGCGGCCGGATGTGCGTCACCAATTCCGTGACCCTAACGACTCCGCATTAGCGATGTCGCAGCGTGTAAAGCCCCCTTAACAGTGAGAAATTTTTTGATACAGCAACAGTTTTGTGAAGTACCTGTGGATTCAAAATGTTTACTATACTCCTGAATAAAATTCTTGAGGGGTCCAGTTTCCAAAATGAGGTCACTTGTGGGGGGTTTCTGATGTATAGGTGCCCAAGGGGCCCTGCTAATGTGACATGGTGCGCGCAATTTACTTCAACTTTTCCAAAATTCAAATGGTGCTCCTTCCATTCCAAGCCCTCCCATTTATCCAAACAAAGGTTTTTGGCCACATGTGTGGTATCCCTGCGCTCACAAGAAATTAGATAACAACCTGTGGGGTACACGTTTTGTTGTTGCCTCTTGAAAAAGTGAAAAATGTGTCGCTAAATCAACATTTTTGTGAAAAAAATGAAAATTTCAATATGGCAACCTAAGCTTATCAAATTCTGTGAAGTATTCGTGGATTCAAAATGCTCAATATACACCTAGATTAAAGCCTTGAGGGGTCTTATTTCCAGAATGGGGTCACTTGTGGGGGACCTCCACTGCTTAGGCACCTCAGGGGTTCTCCTAATGCAACATGGCGTCCGCTATTGATTCCAGCCAATTTTGCAGTCAAATTGCACTCCTTCTCTTCTGAGCCCTGTAGTGTGCCCAAACTGTTGATTTCCACCACATACAAGATATCAACAAACTCAGGAGAAATTGCGCAATAAATTTCATGGTGATTTTTTTCCTGTTACCCTTGTGAAAAAAAAAGCTACCTGGTTGAAGTAACAATTTTGTGGTAAAATTTTATTTTTTTATTTTCATGGCTCAACGTTATAAACTTCTGTAAAGCACCTGGGGGTTCAGGGTACTCACCAAACATCAAGATAAATTCCTTGAGGGGCCTAGTTTCCAATATGGGGTCACTTGTGGTGTTTTTTTGCTGTTTACGTACCTTAGGGGTCCTCCAAATGCGACATGGTGCCCGCAATCTTTTTCAGCCAAATTTCCTTTCCAAAATTCAAATATTGCTCCTTCCGTTCCAAGCCCTCCCATTTCTCCAAACAAAGGTTTCAGACCACAAGTGAGGTATCACCGCGCTCATAAAAAAGTGGGTAACAAACATTGGGGTCACATTTTTGGAATTACCTCTTGAAAAAGTGAAAAAATTGATGCTAAAGCAACATTTTTGAGAAAAAAATGAAAATTTTCAATGTGACAACGTAACGTTATCAAAATCTGTGAAGTACCTGTGGATCCAAAATGCTCACTATACCCCTAGATAGAAGCCTTAAGGGGTCTAGTTTCCAAAATGGTGTCACTTGTAAGGGGTTTCTGCTGTTTAGGTACCTTGGCGGACATGTAAATGCAACATGGTGCCCGCAATCTATTTCAGCCAAATTTGCTTTCCAAAATTCAAATATTGCTCCTTCTGTTCCGAGCCCTCCCATTTGTCCAAACAAAGGTTTCTGACCACATGTGGGGTATCGGCGCGTTCATAAGAAAGTGGGTAACAAGTTTTGGGGTTCATTTTGTTGTGTTATTTCTTCTAAAAGTGAACAAATTTGGGGTAGAGCAACATTTTAGGTAAAATTTTATTTTTTGCTTTTTTTCATTCCACTTTGCTTTAGTTCCTGTGAAGCACCTGAAGGGTTAATAAACTTCTTGGATGTGGTTTTGAGTACTTTGAGGCGTGCTGTTTTGAGAATGGTGTCACTTTTAGGTATTTTCTGTCACTTAGGCCTCTCAAAGTCACTTCAAATGTGATGTGGTCCCTAAAAAAATGGTTTTGTGAATTTTGTTGAAAAAATGGGAAATTGCTGATGAACTTTGACCCCTTCTAACTTCCTAACCCCAAAACATTTTGTTTCAGAAATTGCGCTAATGTAAAGTAGACATGTGGGAAATGTTATTTATTAACTGTTTTGTGTGACATAACTCTCTGGGTTAAGGGCATAAAAATTAAAAGTTTGAAAATTGCAAAATTTTCAAAATTTTCATCAAATTTCCGATTTTTTCACAAATAAAAGCAAAAAATATCGTTCTAAATTTATAACTATCATGAAGTACAATATGTCACGAAAAAACAATGTCAGAATCACCGGGATCCGTTGAAGCGTTCCAGAGTTATGACCTCATAAAGTGACACTGGTCAGAATTGCAAAAAATGGCCTGGTCATTAAGTACAAAACTGGCTTCGTCCTAAAGGGGTTAAGGAGATTCAGGTGTATGGAGTTCTGGGCTGAAAATAGTTGTCCAGGGGTTCCATCGTCCAGAGTATCTTCCCATATTATTCTCTCTAACAGCTAAGCAACTTTGTTTGACTAAACAATTGGTTACAAAGAAGGGTTCATACTCAAATAAAGGCTATGTGCACACGCTTCGTTTTTTTTGACTCTGCGTTTTTGGCCGCTAAAAAAACGCACCCGCGGCAAAAAAACGCATGAGTTTTTACCGCGATTTGGTGCGTTTTTGGCTGCATTTTGCTGCGTTTTTGATCTCTGCGTTTTTTCCAATGCATTGCATGGGGGGAAAACGCAGGAAAGAATTGACATGGCCATTTTTTTTTAAGCTCAAAAACGCATCTTAAAAAAAAAAGTTGTGTGCGTACAGCAAAAATGAAAACTCATAGACTTTGCTGGGGAAGCAATGTCATGCAGTTTTGAGGCCAAAAACGCGCAAAGACGCCGCGAAAAACGCACTGTGTGAACTTACCCTAACTTGGCCACAGGTGGTGAATCAGGATAAAGGTATTCGGACTTAGTTTGTCGATTCCGATGAACAACTTTGGGTTCTTCGGTATCTTTCTGGATACAATAAATGTCATTCCCTGGTTATGGAATTCTTGGATGATGTAAGGCTGTTTCTTCTATTGTGTATCTAGTTTTCCTGTACGATGATTGTTCCCTGTTCGTGACGCCATTTTTTTTCGCACCGCCTTGTGAGAAGCCGGCCCTACTACCTCAGAGGATGTTCAGGGCACGGTTTCTCTGATGGCTCCAGCAAATCTCTAGGTTAGGTGGAAATTTGAAAAGGAAAATAAGAGATAGGAGACTATGAGTTGTGGTGATATCTGCAAGGTATAAGGCCACTGAAGGAAGACCTAGACCGAGGATTCTGTGAAAACATGAATGAGGAACTTTACTAAAATCTTGTAACCAATTCTTTAGTCAAACAAGCAAAGTTGCTTTACCCATTTCCAATAGACAGTCATTTCATAGCAATAAAGAGTTCTCTTACACAGTGAACAAGTTGAAGAGTTTTTCCTATCCCGGCCTTGAGAGGATGGATGTCACTATCAAATTGGATTAATGGTGCGAAGTATAAGGGGAGGAGGATCAGCGCAATATACTGCGCAGTGCTGCAGTCCTTCTCCTTCTCTTAGAATATGTGTATAGCTTGTTGCTTACTTTTCCAGTACACTGTTGCTGCAGAAGCGGGGCGCTCTGAATAGGGTGGTAATAACACTCCCCGCATATCTCAATGGAGGTCTCCTTTTTTCTCCTGCATCACAGCAACTTAACCGCACACAACAGTTTTTTTTTCAACTGCCTCCTCAAGCTCCGCCCCCAACAGCCACTTCCTTGCTTTCAAATCAATTGCAATACAAATTGCAATACCAAGCCAAGGCAGTAGAGGGCAGCGCAACGCTAAATAATTTATCTCCTCCCAAAGCTGGGAATAGGTGTCCCAAATGTAATTACATAGATAATACAGAACACACATTAGTAGTAGCATTTCTGGTCACTACAAATGCCTGTTCTATTCCTGATCAAATGAACTAGACTTATAGTTGAGATGAATCTGTGCTGCACCTTATGCACATAAGTAGTGAAGCTCCTCCCTTACAGATAAGGGTAAAAACACTGGGAAGGAGGGAACACCTGCATCATCTCAGAACTGCTAGAGACTCTAAAGTGAAGTAAAAAATGTTCTGCAAGATTATGAACTCAAAAACAGTTTCTTGCTATTGTAACTGACATACCATATTTTTCGGATTATAAGACGCACTTTTCTCCCATAAATTTGGTAGGAAAATGAGGGGTGTGTCTTAAAATCCGAATATAGCTGACCGGTGGGGCTGTCTTTGCGGCTCTGTGTGCGGTTGGCTGCGTGCGTGCGGGCGGCCGGGTGCCTGTGGCTGCGTGCGTGCGGCCGGATGCCTGTGGCTGCGTGCATGCGGGCGACCGGGTGTCTGTGGCTACGTGCGTGCGGGCGACCGGGTGCCTGTGGCTGTGTGCCGGTTGCCTCTCTGTCCCGGCGGCCAGCTGCTTCTCTGTGCGGGTGGTCGGCCTGCTGGCTGCCACTCTGTGCGTGCGGGCGGCTTTGCGGACTGCAGTGGCTGTGGGGTGGGTGTTTCAATGTGTCCGCGGTCCCGGTTTAAAATGATGGCGCCAGGAGTCGGTGAGTGCGCAGATGGAGCTCTTGGGTCAGAGCTCCATCTGCGCATGAACCGCTTCGGGCACCATCACTTGAACCGGGACTTCGGACAGACTGGGACACTCACTGCACCGGCCTGCTCCACCACTGACCCGTCTCCGCCGCTGCCACCACTGACCCGTCTCCGCCGCCGCCACAGACCCACCACCGCTGCCAGCAGAACCTCTGCCTCCTGTAACCCCCCCCCATTCACCACCACTGCTGCCCCCCTCTGGTAAGACAACACCAGAGTATAAGACGGACCCCATTTTTTTTTTAACTTTACATTTGGGGTGCATCTTATAATCCAGTGCGTCTTATAAAACGGAAAATACGGTAAGTACAATTTAACTGCTGAATGAGAATAATGAAGGTAAATAGCAGCTAGAAGAACATTTTTCAAATTCAGCATGTTTGAGATGGAGCCACAGTCCTGTTCCTGTAACTCAGGAATAATCAGATATTACTACAGAAAAATGATACTTTAGAATTAGATGATCTTGTTGAAGCAGCTTCACATCTCTTTCCTATTCATCATATGCGCTGTGTTGTGCACGCACTGCAGCCGGCAATAAGAGAGAGCCTTCAAGAGGAACCTGCTGGAACTGTGATTGAAGGTTAGGAAATTAGTTATTGCTGCCAGAGCCCATAAAATTGATTCCATCTTAGGCTAGGTTCACGTTTCCGTTGTTTTGTATCAGTCACATGTGTTGCTTGACGCTTGTGACTGATGCGTTGTACAACGGATGACAAGAATTGGAATTAGAAAGCTGATTCCGTTGTACAACGTGAGAGAGAACGATCAGCTGATCGCTCTCATTAGCCGGCCGCCGGGTGATCAGCTGATCGCTCTCAAAAGCCGGCGGCCGGGAGATCAGCTGAACTCCTGGCCGCCGGCTTTTGAGAGCGATCAGCTGATCGTTTGGCCGCCGAGAGAGAGCATGCGCAGCGAAACCATAAGGATTCCGCTGCTCAAAAACCGTTACACTCTGCGTTCCTGCTGCCCGACGGGCAGTCGTTCCACGACTAATCAGTCGGGCGGAGGATGCAACGCAAGGGCAGCAGTCACAATCCGCCGCTCATATAAGTCTATGGGAAACAACGGAATCCGCCAAATGTATTGCGTTGTTTATCAGAGCGGCGGATTGTGACTGATGCAAAACAGTGGAAATGTGAACCTAGCCTTAAAGAGATGTGCTGAAAAAGGGGCAATTGTCGATCAAGCCACTCGGTGGGGCAGCACTTATTTAACCCCTTAACGACTGTGGGCAGTAATATTACGTCCTAGCTGTCATAGTGTTACTGCTGTCGGCAGCTTGCAGCGATCGGCGCACATCTCAGCTGATGTTCACAGCTAAGATGTGTGCCTACTAGGCATGAGTAGAATCGTTATCTGCTCATGCTGTTTAACCCCTTAAATGGCGCTGTCAATATGTGACAGCACCACTATAACGGCATCGGCGGTAAACATTTACTTACCACCCGATACTGGAAGTCACGTGACATGATCACGTGACTTCCGGTGGTTGTCATGGTAGCACAGGGTCATGTGATGACTCTTGACGCTCACATGAATTACTTTCGGTTTCACTCGCTCCGGAGCTGAGTGAGGCAGAAAATTAGCATATCTGCTGTTTACAGCTGTATAGCTGTTCTCAGCAGATATGCCAGAGCGATCGGATTGTTGATCCATATAGCCCCCTAGAGGGACTAGTAAAATAAAAAAAAACCCTAAAAGTTCAAATCACACCCCCCTTTCTTTGTCGCTCCATTGGGAGACCCAGACAATTGGGTGTATAGGCTATGCCTCCGGAGGCCGCACAAAGTATTACACTAAAAGTGTAAAGCCCCTCCCCTTCTGCCTATACACCCCCCGTGCTCCCACGGGCTCCCCAGTTTTTTGCTTTGTGCGAAGGAGGCAGACATGCACGCATAGCTCCACAGATTAGTCAGCAGCAGCTGCTGACTATGTCGGATGGAAGAAAAGAGGGCCCTTAACAGGGCCCCCAGCATGCTCCCTTCTCACCCCACTCTTGTCGGCGGTGTTGTTAAGGTTGAGGTATCCATTGCGGGTACGGAGGCTGGAGCCCACATGCTGCTTTCCTTCCCCATCCCCCTTAGGGCTCTGGGTGAAGTGGGATCCTATCGGTCTCCAGGCACTGAGACCGTGCTCCATCCACAGCTCCTGAGGACCCTGCTGGATAGGAGCCGAGTATCGTTCAGGGACATGGCCCTGCTACTTTGAGGTACTCTGTGTCCCCGTGGGGACTGCGCACAGCAACACTCCAGCATTGCTGGGTGTGCTAGTGCACCGGGGACCGCGGCGCTGACCGCGTTTGTGCCATTATACACTGCAGCATCGCTGAGTGTGTTACTGTATGGGGACTACCGCGCTGACCGCCGCTGCCATTGTTATCACTGCGGCGCGGCTGGGACTGTTAGTGCGCCGGGGACTTCCGCGCAGACCGCGCTTATACGGCGGCCGCGCTTATAACTCGAGTCCCCGGCTTTTGGGCCTAGTCTCCTTTTCTTCCCGCCCCCAGCCCTGCCAGTCAGGGGAAGGGCGGGACGCTGTACAGCACGGCAGCACTGAGGGCTGGAGCATGCTTTGCATACTCCACCCCCCTCACTGTGCACAGTGGGGCACCAGTTCCCGCACTTTCTGGGTCACGCCCACGGCTCCCTCCTCTCCTCAGGACGCCGGCAGCCATTCCTGTCAGCTCCTCGGACGCTGCAGAGGGGAGACAAGCTCTGGGGGACCCAGGCAGGGATTCTGGTGGCCACACAACCGCTTTAAGCGGGCGGTAAGCAGCACCTCAGGTGCTGGCCCCACTTGGTGCAGAAGTGTATTTATAGTTTATATGTTTACAGGCTATACTTTACACTGTATGGTGCACAGTTGATTTCTGGCTATATACCCTGTTGTGTTGCTCAAAGGAGACAACAGCATGGCGCCCACAAGAAGCAGGGGTGCCAAAACACAGGCTTACTATGCTGCCTGCGCCGCATGTACAACCTCGCTACCGGCAGGTTCCACTGACCCTCATTGTGTGCACTGCTCGGCCCCTGTGGCACTTACTCAGCCGGAGCCTCTGCTAAGGGGGGCCCAGGGGGAACAACCAGCTAACACTGTCCAGGTGACAGGGATGGAGTTTGCAGTTTTTACTGACAGACTTTCTGAGACTATGGCTAAGATTCTAGAAGCTTTGCAGTCCAGACCGGTATCTCAGACCATGGGCACTGTGGAATCACTGCCCCCTGGTTCCCCTCAGTCGGAACAACAATGTTCCCCCGGGGTGTCTCATAGATCCCAGGGTGAGGTCTCTAACACGGACCGCAGCCCCAGACCGCCTAAGCGAGCTCGCTGGGAAGTCCCCTCGACCACAAGACTCTGTTCAGGGTCTCAGAGGGATGACTCTCTGTATGATGAAGCGGAGGTAGCTGATCAGGATTCTGATCCTGAGGCCGCTCTCAACCTTGATACTCCTGATGGTGACGCCATAGTGAATGATCTTATCGCGTCCATACATCAAATGTTGGATATTTCTCCCTCGGCTCCTCCAGCGGAGGAGTCAGCCTCTCAGCAGGAGAAATTCCGTTTCAGGTTCCCCAAGCGTACAACGAGTATGTTTCTGGATCACTCCGATTTCAGAGAGGCAGTCCAGAAACACCGAGTTTTTCCAGATAAGCGTTTTCCCAAGCGCCTTAAGGATACACGTTATCCCTTCCCCCCTGACGTGGTCAAGGGCTGGACTCAGTGTCCCAAGGTGGATCCTCCAATCTCCAGACTGGCGGCTAGATCCTTAGTTGCAGTTGAAGATGGGGCTTCGCTCAAGGATGCCACTGACAGACAGATGGAGCTCTGGTTGAAATCCATCTATGAAGCTATCGGCGCGTCTTTTGCTCCAGCATTCGCAGCCGTATGGGCACTCCAAGCTATCTCAGCGGGTCAAGCGCAAATTGACGCAGTCACACGTACGTCTGCGCCGCAAGTGGCGTCCATAACTTCTCAAACGTCGGCATTTGCGTCCTACGCTATTAATGCTGTCCTGGACTCTGCGAGCCGTACGGCGGTTGCAGCCGACAATTCGGTGGCAATACGCAGGGCCTTGTGGCTACGGGAATGGAAGGCAGATTCGGCTTCCAAAAAGTCCTTAACCGGTTTGCCATTTTCTGGCGACCGTTTGTTTGGTGAGAGGCTGGATGAGATCATCAAACAATCCAAGGGAAAGGAAACATCCTTACCCCAGGCCAAACCAAAATTACCCCAACAGAGGAGGGGACAGTCAAGGTTTCGGTCCTTTCGGGGTGCGGGCAGGTCCCAATTCTCCTCGTACAAAAGGCCTCAGAAGGATCAGAGGAACTCCGATCCATGGCGGTCTAAGTCACGCCCTAAAAAGACCGCTGGAGGTGCCGCTACCAAGGCGGCTTCCTCATGACTTACGGCCTCCTCACACCGCATCCTCGGTCGGTGGCAGGCTCTCCAGCTTTTCCGACATTTGGCTGCCACAGGTAAAAGACCGTTGGGTGAGAGACATCCTGTCTCACGGTTACAGGATAGAGTTCAGCTCTCGTCCTCCGACTCGATTTTTCAGAACATCTCCGCCTCCCGAGCGAGCCGATGCTCTTCTGCAGGCGCTGGGCACTCTGAAGGCAGAAGGAGTGGTGGTCCCCGTTCCTCTTCAGCAACAGGGTCACGGTTTTTACTCCAACCTGTTTGTGGTTCCAAAGAAGGACGGGTCTTTCCGTCCTGTCCTGGACCTAAAACTGCTCAACAAACACGTAAAGACCAGGCGGTTCCGGATGGAATCCCTCCGCTCCGTCATCGCCTCAATGTCCCAAGGAGATTTCCTTGCATCGATCGATATCAAAGATGCTTATCTCCACGTACCGATTGCTCCAGAGCATCAGCGCTTCCTGCGCTTCGCCATAGGAGACGAACACCTTCAGTTCGTGGCACTGCCGTTCGGCCTGGCGACAGCCCCACGGGTTTTCACCAAGGTCATGGCTGCAGTAGTGGCGGTCCTCCACTCTCAGGGTCACTCGGTGATCCCTTACTTAGACGATCTGCTGGTCAAGGCTCCCTCTCAAGAGGCATGCCAGCACAGCCTCACCGCTACTCTGGAGACTCTCCAGAGTTTCGGGTGGATCATCAATTTTCCAAAGTCAAATCTGACACCGGCCCAATCGCTGACATATCTTGGCATGGAGTTTCATACCCTCTCAGCGATAGTGAAGCTTCCGCTGAACAAGCAGCGTTCACTACAGACGGGGGTGCAATCTCTCCTTCAGGGTCAGTCACACCCCTTGAGGCGCCTCATGCACTTCGTTGGGAAGATGGTGGCAGCAATGGAGGCAGTCCCTTTCGCGCAGTTTCACCTGCGTCCTCTTCAATGGGACATCCTACGCAAATGGGACAGGAAGCCGACGTCCCTCGACAGGAGCGTCTCCCTCTCTCAGGCAACCAAAGCTTCCCTTCGGTGGTGGCTTCATCCCACTTCATTATCGAAGGGGAAATCCTTCCTACCCCCATCCTGGGCGGTGGTCACGACGGACGCGAGTCTGTCAGGGTGGGGAGCGGTCTTTCTCCACCACAGGGCTCAGGGGACTTGGACTCAGACAGAGTCTTCCCTTCAGATCAATGTTCTGGAGATAAGGGCAGTGTATCTGGCCCTAAAAGCGTTCCAGCAGTGGCTGGAAGGCAAGCAGATCCGAATTCAGTCGGACAACTCCACAGCGGTGGCTTACATCAACCACCAAGGAGGAACACGCAGTCGGCAAGCCTTCCAGGAAGTCCGGCGGATTTTGATGTGGGTGGAAGCCACGGCCTCCACCATCTCCGCAGTTCACATCCCGGGCGTGGAAAACTGGGAAGCGGATTTTCTCAGTCGCCAGGGCATGGACGCAGGGGAATGGTCCCTTCACCCGGACGTGTTTCAGGAGATCTGTTGCCGCTAGGGGATGCCGGACGTCGACCTAATGGCGTCCCGGCACAACAACAAGGTCACGGCATTCATGGCACGTTCTCACGATCACAGAGCTCTGGCGGCAGACGCCTTAGTTCAGGATTGGTCGCAGTTTCAACTCCCTTATGTGTTTCCTCCGCTGGCACTGTTGCCCAGAGTGTTACGCAAGATCAGGGCCGACTGCCGCCGCGCCATCCTCGTCGCTCCAGACTGGCCGAGGAGGTCGTGGTACCCGGATCTGTGGCATCTCACGGTCGGCCAACCGTGGGCACTACCAGACCGAACAGACTTGCTGTCTCAAGGGCCGTTTTTCCATCTGAATTCTGCGGCCCTCAACCTGACTGTGTGGCCATTGAGTCCTGGATCTTAGCGTCTTCAGGATTATCTCAAGAGGTCATTGCCACTATGAGACAGGCCAGGAAACCAACGTCCGCCAAGATCTACCACAGGACGTGGAAAATATTCCTGTCGTGGTGCTCTGATCAGGGTTTTTCTCCCTGGCCATTTGCCTTGCCCACTTTTCTGTCCTTGTCACAAACCACCGGGGGGGGTCACTCAGAAATCCCCCGCGCTGGCTACCAGTACGTCACAATCGGGGGGTAACAAGTGGGGGTCACCCCTCCTTTATACCTCCCGACCGACAGACAGAGCACGTGACGCGCTCTCTAGCGCCCCTCTTATAGTCAGGCCAATTATGGAATTGCCCGACCATAAGCAAGGAGGCCGCTATACTACTTATGCCGATTATTGAAGGGTCCCCGGTGAGAGTAAGGTATATATTCCCCCGACCTCCGCGGGCGGAATATATAAAATCTCCCCGAATCTCACTGGCCTCCCCACAATAATCCTTGGCACAATTCGCTGCCACCAACCGATTTACGGTAACTATTAGCCGAACACACAGACGTGGGATTCAAGATCGAGATAACAGAACAGCCCAAGATTAATTATATAATTTAATCAGCCTAAAGCACACTAGAAACTACAATATATACAATAGGGAATCTACAGAATATACATATGTCAGAGTACAGTTACAATCAAAGCATGGGTTACAAACAGGCATACACAGTTCCAGCAGTTACCTTGTTGCGTCTGGCCACAGGGGGGCGCTGTACCCAGGTTTCTAGGATCCTTCCCACAGATGTTTCCTACACGTGCCCCCAGCGAAAAGAACCCTGGAAAATGGCCGAAGTAGGGTTATCAACCTGGGCAAATCCAGGTCCCCTCCTACCTTAGTGACCTCAGAGGGAGCACTGCTCCACCCCTGGCTTGAGTTATGGACAATCCACAACATGGAATATGGGCCATAACTTTGCCTGGGAGCGTCGTAGGCGGACGCCAATGCTCTCATTGTGACAGTTATGAATTTAGCTACAGAATGAGAGGACTCATGACTCGTCTACTAGTTCCACATTGGCTGATATCACGCCTGGGGCATTTCCCAATGTCCTGCTCCCATAAAAAGGGTGTGCCGGCATCGTCCGCATGCGGAGACACCATTTTTATGGTTGCCATATTTATCGGAAATATGGCTTGCGAGATATGAACCATTTTTTACTGGAGTCGTTCTGTCTGGCTATTTCCATAGCCTTGCTAACTAGCTAGCAGCCCCCACTACAGGGTCACGGCAGGGAGTCATCCTGTGTCCATTGTCCCCAAGCCACCTAATTTCCATATCACAGGACATGGCCATGGAGGTGTAAGTGGAACACTGAGAACAAGAAGGGAGGGGGCACTGCCAGGGAGTGATGAGGGATTATGACTGGAGTCATAATTCATCTTCATATCCCGGGATTTGCCTCACAGTCCTTTCTTCAGTCCGGATTGGAAAAGGGTTTGTCGCTTGGCTCCCTTAAGGGACAAGTCTCTGCGCTCTCTGTGTTTTTTCAGAAGCGCTTGGCCAGACTTCCACAGGTACGCACGTTCCTGCAGGGGGTTTGTCACATCGTCCCTCCTTACAAACGTCCGTTGGAACCCTGGGATCTGAACAGGGTGCTGATGGTTCTTCAGAAACCACCGTTCGAGCCAATGAGGGATATTTCTCTCGCACGCCTTTCGCAGAAAGTGGTTTTCCTAGTAGCAGTCACTTCACTTCGGAGAGTGTCTGAGCTAGCAGCATTGTCATGCAAAGCCCCTTTCCTGGTGTTTCACCAGGACAAGGTGGTTCTGCGTCCGGTTCTGGAATTTCTCCCTAAGGTGGTATCCCCCTTTCATCTCAATCAGGATATCTCCTTACCCTCTTTTTGCCCTCATCCAATTCACCAATGTGAAAAGGATTTGCACTTGTTAGATCTGGTGAGAGCACTCAGACTCTACATTTCTCGTACGGCGCCCCTGCGCCGCTCGGATGCACTCTTTGTCCTTGTCGCTGGCCAGCGTAAAGGGTCACAGGCTTCCAAATCAACCCTGGCTCGGTGGATCAAGGAACCAATTCTAGAAGCTTACCGTTCAGCTGGGCTTCCGGTTCCCTCAGGGCTGAAGGCCCATTCTACCAGAGCCGTGGGTGCGTCCTGGGCTTTGAGGCACCAGGCTACGGCTCAGCAGGTGTGTCAGGCGGCTACCTGGTCGAGCCTGCACACTTTCACGAAACACTATCAGGTGCATACCTATGCTTCGGCGGATGCCAGCCTAGGTAGGCGAGTCCATCAGGCGGCGGTTGCCCACCTGTAGGACGGAGCCGTTACGGCTCTATTATGAGGTATTATTTACCCACCCAGGGACTGCTTTTGGACGTCCCAATTGTCTGGGTCTCCCAATGGAGCGACAAAGAAGAACGGAATTTTGTTTACTTACCGTAAATTCCTTTTCTTCTAGCTCCAATTGGGAGACCCAGCACCCGCCCCTGTTTTTTTGTGTACACATGTTGTTCATGTTGAATGGTTTCAGTTCTCCGATATTCTTTCGGATTGAATTTACTTTAAACCAGTTTATAATTTTTTCCTCCTTCTTGCTTTTGCACCAAAACTGAGGAGCCCGTGGGAGCACGGGGGGTGTATAGGCAGAAGGGGAGGGGCTTTACACTTTTAGTGTAATACTTTGTGCGGCCTCCGGAGGCATAGCCTATACACCCAATTGTCTGGGTCTCCCAATTGGAGCTAGAAGAAAAGGAATTTACGGTAAGTAAACAAAATTCCCTTCTTTGCCCCATTGAAAATTAAAGGGTTAACGAAATAAAAAATATGCACACATTTGGTATCGCCGCGGTCAGAAACGACCGATCTATCAAAATATAAAATCAATTAATCTGATCAGTAAACAGCGTGGTGGTAAAAAAATTCCAATTGCCAAAATTACGTTTTTTTTGGGTGCCACAAAATGCAATAACAGGTGATCAAAATGTAGCATCTGCGCAAAAATGGTACCGTTAAAAACGTCAGCACAAGACGCAAAAAATAAGCCATCACTGAGTCATAGATCCCAAAAAATGAGAACACTACAGGTCATGGAATATGGCGTAAAACGTGTGCCACTTTTTTTTTTTTTTTTTTTTTTTTTTACCCCTTCTATAAAAGTAAACCTATACATGTTTGGTGTCTACAAACTCGCACTGACCTGAGGCATCACACCCACACATCAGTTTTACCATATAGTGAACACAGTGAATAAAATATCTCAAAAACAATAGTGCTATTGCATTTTCTTTTGCAATTTTTCCGCATTTGGAATTTGTTTGCCGTTTTACAGTACACTGTATGGTAAAACTTATGGTTTCATTTCAATAGTACAGCTCGTTCCGCAAAAAATGAGCCCGCACATGACCATATTGACTGAAAAATAAAAAAGTTACGTCTCTCGGAAGAAGAATGGCGGAAAAAAAAATGGAAAGTGAAAAATCAGCCGGTCGTGAAGGGGTTTAATGATTTAATGATTGCTTGAACTGAAACCCTTTCTTATACACATGGTCAACACTCAGATAACACCAATTGAAGGTCAATAGACACAGGTGGCCGAATTGCAGGAATTTCTTCCTCATTTATATTGACTACAAAAATACCATGAGGTAAATCCTCAGCTTGTAATTTTTTTAAAGGGGTCAGAAAACTTGCTGTTTTTTCCCTTTCCCAAAGAGAAGGTTTAATCGCACATGGCATTGCTGCCTCAATGATACGGAGAAAGACACTGCTATTAGAAAATAAAATTCTTCTGGCAGCTGTGTATGTGGACCCAAGTCATCTTATATTTCTGGATGATCAACAGCTTACTAAAGGAAAAGAAGCTCTGACTGAGATAGCAGTTAGGATGAGTGGCTACAGGACAGCCAAGAGCAAGAGGAGTTGTGTCATCCAGGACTACTGTTTAATATCTTCATCTTCATCCTCATCAGATAAGGAGTTTAATTTTGAAAAGTATATGGACGACATGGAGCAGCAAAGCTTTGCCGCAGGGCAAAAAATTCCACTCCCATAGCAAACAGATTGACCATATTTCAGCAAAATTTTTCACTTGCTCTGAAGAGTTCAACCGTTCATCAAAACTGACTGTGCATGAGGCAATTCATTTGTAACCTGAAATTGTTAGAGATGTTGCCCATTTGGTCACCACTTTGCCATCAACCCAAGTTAGTGTAGAGAGGTTGTTCTGTAGCCTTAAAATAATTAGGTCAGATTTGAGGTCATCTGCGAAGGAGGATCTGATGGAGGCAATTCTATTTCTCAGAACAAATTCATAGACTGCACAAATGTTATTCAGTACATTTTTGTTGAAAACTATTTTTTTTCCCCACTTACTGCACAGTGTATTCCATACTTACAATTTATTAAAGTTTTTTGTATTCTAAACTTGTATTTCAATAAATATATTTATTGGAATATCTAAACCAATTAATTATTGTATTATAATAATGATTAAAGGCCTTATTTTACCAATATACTACAGTAAATTTATCACAAACATGAGTCATGTATGAGGGTGGCAGTCGTGGAAATTGATGTATCAGTTGTTTAGCTTACCGACTTCACGGCCCTGATTACTACAGGATGGGGACAGTGACGGGGCTCATTACTACAAGGGCACATTACTATAGAATGGACAATGGGATGGGAACATTACTACAGGATGCGGACTAGGATGGGTCACATTACTACAGAATGGGAACCAAGATGGGGCACATTAGTACAAGAAAGAGAACAGGATGGGGGACATTACTAAAAGATTAGGATCAGGATGGGAACATTACTACAAGATGTTGGCCAAAATTACTATATGGTGCTAATTGTAAAGCAATATTACTCAAAATATTTATATACACTACAGTTCAAAAGTTTAGGGTCACTTAGATATTACCTTATTTTTGAAAAAAAAGCACAGGGCAGAGTTTCATAGAAAAAGCCATATCTGAGACTAGCTAATAAAAGGAAAAGATTAATATGGGCAAAAGAACACAGACATTGGACAGAGGATGCTGGAAGAGTGCCTAATGCCATCTGTCAAGCATGGTGGAGGTAATGTGATGGTGTGGGTTGCTTTGGTGCTGGAGATTTGTAAAAGGGATTTCTTTGTCGCTCTATTGGGAGACCCAGACAATTGGGTGTATAGGCTATGCCTCCGGAGGCCGCACAAAGTATTACACTCAAAAGTGTTAAGCCCCTCCCCTTCTGCCTATACACCCCCCGTGCTCCCACGGGCTCCTCAGTTTTATTGCTTTGTGCGAAGGAGGCAGACCTGCACACATAGCTCCACAGATTGGTCAGCAGCAGCTGCTGACCAGGTCGGATGGAAGAAAAGTGGGCCCATATAGGGCCCCCAGCATGCTCCCTTCTCACCCCACTCTTGTCGGCGGTGTTGTTAAGGTTGAGGTATCCATTGCGGGTACGGAGGCTGGAGCCCACATGCTGTTTTCCTTCCCCATCCCCCTCAGGGCTCTGGGCGAAGTGGGATCCTATCGGTCTCCAGGCACTGAGACCGTGCTTCATCCACAACTCCTGTGGAGTCTGCTGGATAGGAGCCGGGTACCGTTCAGGGACATGGCCCTGCTACTTGAAGGTACTCTGTATCCCTGTGGGGACCGCGCACGGCAACACCTCAGCTTTGCTGGGTGTGCTAGTGCACCGGGGACCGCGGCGCTGACCGGGTTAAACTGTGCCATTACACACTCAGCGTCGCTGAGTGTGTTTATATGTAGGGGCTACCGCGCTAACCGCCGCTGCCATGGGAAACGGCGGCGCGGCTGGGACTTGTAGTTCGCCGGGGACTTCGGCGCCGGCCGCGCTTTTACGGCGGCCACGCTTATACTCGAGTCCCCGGCTTTCTTGCGGCCTAGTTTCCTTTTCTCCCGCCCCCAGCCCTGACAGGCACGGAACGAGCAGCACTGAGGGCTGGAGTATGATTTCCATTCTCCACTCCCCTCACTGTGCACAGTGTGAGCACCAGTTCCCGCACTTTCTCGGCCACGCCCACGGCTCCCTCCTCTCGTCAGGACGCCGCAGCCATTCCTGTCAGCTCCTCCGACGCTGCAGAGAGGGACAAACCCTGGGAGACCCAGACACGGTCTCTGGTGGCCTCACAACCGCTTTAAAGCGGGTGGTAAGCAGCACCTGTTGGTGCTAGCCCCATGGTGCTGTAGTGTATTGATACATTATTTGTTTATAGTATACTCTTTCACTGTATGAGCACAGTTCATTCTGGCTATATACCCTATTCTGTTACTCAGGGAAAACAATAGCATGACGCCCACAAAGGCAGGGGTGCCAAAACACAGGCTTATTATGCTGCCTGCGCCGCTTGTACGACCCAGCTGCCGGCAGGTCTCACTGACCCTCATTGTGTGCAATGTTCGGCCCCTGTGGCACTTCTTCTGCCAGAGCCTCTGCTAAGAGGGGCCCAGGGGGAGCCACCTGTTGACACTGTCCAGGTGACGGGGACTGAGTTTACAAAACTCTGAGACTATGGCTAAGATACTAGAAGCCTTGCAGTCCAGGCCGGTATCTCAGCAAAGGGACTCTGTTGAATCATTGTTCTCTGGCCCCCCTCAGTTGGACCAACAATGTCCTCCCGGGGTATCTCATACATCCCAGGCTGAGGGTTCTGACTTAGACCCCAGTCCCAGACCGACTAAGCGGGCTCGCTTGGAATTTCCCTCGACATCATATTGTTCAGGGTCTCAGCGGGGGGAATCTCTGGTTGATGATGCGGAGACAGCTGATCAGGATTCTGATCCTGAGGCCGCTCTCAATCTTAATACTCCAGACGGGGACGCCATAGTGAACGATCTTATTGCGTCCATCAATCAAATGCTGGATATTTCTCCATCAACTCCTCCGGCGGAGGAGTCAGCTTCTCAGCAGGAGAAATTCCGTTTCAGGTTCCCCAAGCGTACACCGAGTATGTTTCTAGACCACTCTGATTTCAGAGAGGCAGTCCAGAATCACCATGCTTGTCCAGATAAGCGTTTTTTCTAAGCGCCTTAAGGATGCACGTTATCCTTTTCCCCCTGACGTGGTTAAAGGTTGGACTCAGTGTCCCAAAGTGGATCCTCCAATCTCCAGACTGGCGGCTAGATCCATACTTGCAGTGGAAGATGGGGCCTCGCTCAAAGATGCCACTGACAGGCAGATGGAGCTCTGGTTGAAATCCATCTATGAAGCTATCGGAGCTTCTTTTGCCCCAGCATTCGCAGCCGTATGGGCGCTACAAGCTATCTCAGCAGGTCAAGCGCAAATTGAAGCAGCCACATGCACGTCCGCTCCACAAGTGGCATCCATTACCAACCAGACCTCGGCATTTGCGTCTTACGCTATTAATGCTGTCCTGGACTCTGCGAGCCGTACGGCGGTTGCGGCCGCCAATTCGGTGGTACTCCGCAGGGCCTTGTGGCTACGGTAATGGAAGGCAGATTCTGCTTCCAAAAAGCGTTTAACCAGTTTGCCAATTTCTGGCGACAGGCTGTTTGGCGAGCGTTTGGTTGAAATCATCAAACAATCCAAGGGAAAGGATACATCCTTACCCCAGCCCAAACAGAACATACCCCAACAGAGGAGAGGGCAGTCGAGGTTTCGGTCCTTTCGGGGCGAGGGCAGGTCCCAATTCTCCTCGTCCAAAAGGTCTCAGAAAGAACAAAGGAACTCTGATGCATGGCGGTCTAAGTCACGTCCTAAAAAGACCACCGGAGGCGCCGCTAACAAAGCGGCTTCCTCATGACTTTCGACCTCCTCTAGCAGCATCCTCGGTCGGTGGCAGGCTCTCCCGCTTTTGCGACACCTGGCTGCCACAAATAAAAGACCGCTGGGTGAGAGACATTCTGTCTCACGGTTACAAGATAGAGTTCACCTCTCGTCCCCCGAATCGATTCTTCAGGTCATCCCCGCCTCCCGAGCGAGCCGAGGCTCTTCTGCCGGCGCTGTGCACTCTGAAGGTAGAAGGAGTGGTGATCCCTGTTCCTCTCCAGCAACAGAGCCACGGTTTTTACTCCAACTTGTTTGTAGTCCCAAAGAAGGACGGGTCTTTCCGCCCGGTCCTGGACCTGAAACTGCTCAACAAACACGTAAAAGCCAGACGGTTCAGGATGGAATCCCTCCGCACCGTCATCGCTTCAATGTCCCAAGGAGATTTCCTTGCATCGATCGATATCAAAGATGCTTATCTCCACGTACCGATTGCTCCAGAACACCAGCGCTTCTTGCGTTTCACCATAGGAAACGAACAACTGCAATTCGTGGCACTGCCGTTCGGCTTGGCAACAGCCCCACGGGTTTTTACCAAGGTTATGGCTACTGTAGTAGCGCTCCTACACTCGCAGGGTTACTCGGTGATCCCGTACTTGGACGATCTGCTAATCAAGGCACCTCTCAAGAGGCATGCCAACGCAGCCTCGACGCTACCCTGGAGACTCTCCAGGGTTTCGGGTGGATCATCAATTTGCCAAAGTCAAATCTGACACCGGCCCAATCACTGACGTATCTTGGCATGGAGTTTCATACCCTCTCAGCGATAGTGAAGCTTCCGCTGATCAAGCAGCAGTCACTACAGAAAGGGGTACAATCTCTCCTTCAAGGCCAGTCACACCCCTTGAGGCGCTTCATGCACTTCCTGGGGAAGATGGTGGCAGCAATGGAGGCAGTCCGTTTCGCGCAGTTTCACCTGCGTCCCCTTCAATGGGACATCCTACGCAAATGGGACAGGTAGTCGACGTCCCTCGACAGGACCGTCTCCCTCTCTCAGGCGACCAAAGCTTCCCTTCGGTGGTGGCTTCTTCCCACTTCATTATCGAAGGGGAAATCCTTCCTACCCCCATCCTGGGAAGTAGTCACGACGGACGCGAGTCTGTCAGGGTGGGGAGCGGTTTTTCTCCACCACAGGGCTCAGGGTACGTGGACCCAGCAAGAGTCCTCGCTTCAGATCAATGTTCTGGAAATACGGGCAGTGTATCTTGCCCTGAAAGCGTTCCAGCAGTGGCTGGAAGGCAAGCAGATCCGAATTCAGTCGGACAATTCCACAGCGGTGGCATACATCAATCACCAAGGCGGCACACGCAGCCGGCAAGCCTTCCAGGAAGTCCGGCGGATTTTGATGTGGGTGGGAGCCACGGCCTCCACCATATCCGCAGTTCACAGCCCAGGCGTGGAAAACTGGGAAGCAGATTATCTCAGTCGCCAGGGCATGGACGCAGGGGAATGGTCCCTTCACCCGGACGTGTTTCAGGAGATCTGTTGCCACTGGGGGGTGCCGGACGTCAACCTCATGGCGTCCCGGCACAAAAACAAGGTACCAATGTTCATGGCACGGTCTCAAGATCCCAGAGCTATGGCGGCAGACGCCTTAGTTCAGGATTGGTCGCAGTTTCAGTTCCCTTATGTGTTTCCTCCGCTGGCACTGTTGCCCAGAGTGTTACGCAAGATCAGGGCCGACTGCCGCCGCGCCATCCTCGTCGCTCCAGACTGGCCGAGGAGGTCGTGGTACCCGGATCTGTGGCATCTCACGGTCGGCCAACCGTGGGCACTACCAGACCGAACAGACTTGCTATCTCAAGGGCCGTTTTTCCATCTGAATTCTGCGGCCCTCAACCTGACTGTGTGGCCATTGAGTCCTGGATCCTAGCGTCTCCAGGGTTATCTCAAGACGTCATTGCCACTATGAGACAGGCTAGGAAACCAACGTCCGCCAAGATCTATCACAGGACGTGGAAAATTTTCCTGTCGTGGTGCTCTGCTCAGGGTTTTTCTCCCTGGCCATTTGCATTACCTACTTTTCTGTCCTTCCTTCAATCTGGACTGGAAAAGGGTTTGTCGCTCGGCTCCCTTAAGGGACAAGTCTCAGCGCTCTCTGTGTTTTTCCAGAAGCGCCTAGCCAGACTTCCACAGGTACGCACGTTCCTGCAGGGGGTTTGTCACATAGTTCCACCTTACAAGCGGCCGTTAGAACCCTGGGATCTAAACAGGGTGCTGATGGTTCTTCAGAAACCACCATTCGAGCCAATGAGAGATATTTCCCTCTCGCGACTTTCGCAGAAAGTGGTTTTTCTAGTAGCAGTCACTTCCCTTCGGAGAGTGTCTGAGCTAGCAGCGTTGTCGTGCCAAGCCCCTTTCCTGGTGTTTCACCAGGACGAGGTGGTTCTACGTCCGGTTCCGGAATTTCTCCCTAAGGTGGTATTCCCCTTTCATCTCAATCAGGATATTTCCTTACCTTCTTTTTATCCTCATCCAGTTCACCAATGTGAAAAGGATTTGCACTTGTTAGATTTGGTGAGAGCACTCAGACTCTACATTTCTCGTACGGCGCCCCTGCGCCACTCGGATGCACTCTTTGTCCTTGTCGCTGGCCAGCGTAAAGGGTCACAGGCTTCCAAATCATCCCTGGCTCGGTGGATCAAGGAGCCAATTATCGAAGCTTACCGTTCGGCTGGGCTTCCGGTTCCCTCAGGGCTGAAGGCCCATTCTACCAGAGCCGTGGGCGCGTCCTGGACTTTGAGGCACCAGGCTACGGCTCAGCAGGTGTGTCAGGCGGCTACCTGGTCGAGACTGCACACTTTCACGAAGCACTATCAGGTGCATACCTATGCTTCGGCGGATGCCAGCCTAGGTAGACGAGTCCTTCAGGCGGCGGTTGCCCACCTGTAGGAAAGGGCCGTTTTACGGCTCTCTTACGAGGTATTATTTTACCCACCCAGGGACTGCTTTTGGACGTCCCAATTGTCTGGGTCTCCCAATAGAGCGACAAAGAAGAAGGGAATTTTGTTTACTTACCGTAAATTCCTTTTCTTCTAGCTCTAATTGGGAGACCCAGCACCCGCCCCTGTTTTTTTGTGTACACATGTTGTTCATGTTGAATGGTTTCAGTTCTCCGATATTCCTTCGGATTGAAGTTACTTTAAACCAGTTTTTAATTCTTTTTCCTCCTTCTTGCTTTTGCACCAAAACTGAGGAGCCCGTGGGAGCACGGGGGGTGTATAGGCAGAAGGGGAGGGGCTTAACACTTTTAAGTGTAATACTTTGTGCGGCCTCCGGAGGCATAGCCTATACACCCAATTGTCTGGGTCTCCCAATTAGAGCTAGAAGAAAAGGAATTTACGGTAAGTAAACAAAATTCCCTTCTTTGAATAAGGAAGGCTATCACTCCATTTTGCAACGCCATGCCATAGCCTATGGACAGCGCTTGATTGGAGCCAATTTCATTCTACAACAAGACAATGACCCAAAGCACACCTCCAAATTATGCATGAATTATTTAGGGAAGAAGCAGGCAGCTGGTATTCTATCTGTAATGGAGTGGCCAGCCCAGTCACCAGATCTCAACCCTATTGAAGTGCTATGGAAGCAGCTTGACCGAATGGTAATATAATAATAATAACAATAATAATAATATAATAATAATAAGTATAGTAGTAGTATGGTAGGCAAAAAGTGCCCATCAATCCAATCCAACTTGGGGGAGGGGGGAAGCATGGGGTGAAATTACCAGATTACGTCATCAAATTAACAGCTAGAATGCCAAAGGTCTGCAAAGCTGAAATTGCTGCAAAGGGAGAATTCTGTGATGAAAGCAAAGTTTGAAGAAGAAAATTATTATTTCAAGTAAAAATCATTATTTCTAACCTCGTCAATGTCTGGACGATATTTTCTATTCATTATGCAACTCATTTGATAAATAAAAGTATGATTTTTCACAGAAAAGACAATTGTCTTGGTGACCCCTAAGTTTTGAACTGTAGTGCATATATGTATTTATACTGTACGTATACTGTGGTTAGGTCCAGAAATATTTGGACAGTTACACAATTTTCGCGAGTTGGGCTCTGCATGCCACCACATTGGATTTGAAATGAAACCTCTACAACAGAATTCAAGTGCAGATTGTAACGTTTAATTTGAAGGTTTGAACAAAAATATCTGATAGAAATTGTAGGAATTGTACACATTTCTTTACAAACACTCCACATTTTAGGAGGTCAAAAGTAATTGGACAAATAAACCAAACCCAAACAAAATATTTTTATTTTCAATATTTTGTTGCGAATCCTTTGGAGGCAATCACTGCCTTAAGTCTGGAACCCATGGACATCACCAAACGCTGGGTTTCCTCCTTCTTAATGCTTTGCCAGGCCTTTACAGCCGCAGCCTTCAGGTCTTGCTTGTTTGTGGGTCTTTCCGTCTTAAGTCTGGATTTGAGCAAGTGAAATGCATGCTCAATTGGGTTAAGATCTGGTGATTGACTTGGCCATTGCAGAATGTTCCACTTTTTTGCACTCATGAACTCCTGGGTAGCTTTGGCTGTATGCTTGGGGTCATTGTCCATCTGTACTATGAAGCGCCGTCCGATCAACTTTGCGGCATTTGGCTGAATCTGGGCTGAAAGTATATCCCGGTACACTTCAGAATTCATCCGGCTACTCTTGTCTGCTGTTATGTCATCAATAAACACAAGTGACCCAGTGCCATTGAAAGCCATGCATGCCCATGCCATCACGTTGCCTCCACCATGTTTTACAGAGGATGTGGTGTGCCTTGGATCATGTGCCGTTCCCTTTCTTCTCCAAACTTTTTTCTTCCCATCATTCTGGTACAGGTTGATCTTTGTCTCATCTGTCCATAGAATACTTTTCCAGAACTGAGCTGGCTTCATGAGGTGTATTTCAGCAAATTTAACTCTGGCCTGTCTATTTTTGGAATTGATGAATGGTTTGCATCTAGATGTGAACCCTTTGTATTTACTTTCATGGAGTCTTCTCTTTACTGTTGACTTAGAGACAGATACACCTACTTCACTGAGAGTGTTCTGGACTTCAGTTGATGTTGTGAACGGGTTCTTCTTCACCAAAGAAAGTATGCGGCGATCATCCACCACTGTTGTCATCCGTGGACGCCCAGGCCTTTTTGAGTTCCCAAGCTCACCAGTCAATTCCTTTTTTCTCAGAATGTACCCGACTGTTGATTTTGCTACTCCAAGCATGTCTGCTATCTCTCTGATGGATTTTTTCTTTTTTTTTTCAGCCTCAGGATGTTCTGCTTCACCTCAATTGAGAGTTCCTTAGACCGCATGTTGTCTGGTCACAGCAACAGCTTCCAAATGCAAAACCACACACCTGTAATCAACCCCAGACCTTTTAACTACTTCATTGATTACAGGTTAACGAGGGAGATGCCTTCAGAGTTAATTGCAGCCCTTAGCGTCCCTTGTCCAATTACTTTTGGTCCCTTGAAAAAGAGGAGGCTATGCATTACAGAGCTATGATTCCTAAACCGTTTCTCCGATTTGGATGTGAAAACTCTCATATTGCAGCTGGGAGTGTGCACTTTCAGCCCATATTATATATATATATAATTGTATTTCTGAACATGTTTTTGTAAACAGCTAAAATAACAAAACTTGTGTCACTGTCCAAATATTTCTGGATATGTATGTATGTGTATGTATATATATATATAAATAAATTAGTAACAAAAAAGTGCACATGTCTTGTAATAAACAAGCAAAAAAAGTTCAAAAACAGCGATCCAAAGGTGTATAGAAAAAAAATCCGGTACGACTAAAAATGTCACTTGGTCTTGCAAAGAATTCGGCCCCCAAATATTTTTTTTTTTTTTCTGTCTGGCTCATACATACCCAGCCGGGTTTGAGACCCCTGGTTTAGACTATAGCTGGGTTCACACATAGCGACAGCTACAACGACGTCGCTGTTACGTCACAATTTTCTGTGACGTAACAGCGACCTTGTAAGTCGCTGTTATGATCGCTGCTTAGCTGTCAAACACAGCAGAAGCAGCAGCGATCATAACGACGCTGTGCTACATGTGCAGAGAGCAGGGAGCCGCGCTTAACGCTGGCTCCCTGCACTCCTAGCTACAGTACACATCAGGTTAATTACCCGATGTGTACTGCAGCTACATGTGTAGAGAGCAGGGAGCCGCACACACTGCTTAGCGCTGGCTCCCTGCTCTCCTAGCTACAGTACACATCGGGTTAATTACCCGATGTGTACTGCAGCTACATGTGCACAGAGCAGGAGCCGGCACTAGCAGCGAGGGCGAACGCTGGTAACGAAGGTAAATATCGGGTAACCAGGGAAAGGTCTTCCCTTGGTTACCCGATGTTTATCCTGGTTACAGCTTACCGCAGCTGCCAGACGCCAGCTCCTGCTCGCTTCATTTCGTCGCTCTCTCGCTGTCACACACAGCGATGTGTGCGTCACAGCGGGAGAGCGACGACCAAAAAATGAAGCTGGACATTCAGCAACGACCGGCGACCTCACAGCAGGGGCCAGGTCGTTGCTGGATGTCACACACAGCGACAGCAACGGGACATCGCTGCAACGTCACAGAAAATGGTGACGTAGCAGCGACATCGTTGTCATTGTCGCTGTGTGTGACACCACCTTATGTGCTTATTCTTATCACTTCGTATAAGAAGTGAGGAAATACAATACTTGTGTGTGTATACACTCTACTATGACCATTCCAGTAGTTAATGTATATTGATAGTGGGGGGCCGAGCTGTGCCGCACATACTTCATGGTGCCGGACAGTCCCACGCCGTTAGCATTAATCTCTGGTCTAAGCATTTTTGGGTGGTTTGTAGCGAAGATTATCTTTGTATTTCCCCCGCATGTTCTGCTTTATTTCCTCTTATGATTGTGTATTGCTTTTTGATTTGGGATAATTGACCACATTTGTTTTACCCTGTAACATTATATCTTTGTCTCGGTTCATTGTTATTAATTTTCAGATTAGAAAATTCCCTTGGTGAATAGCTGCTCAGGAGTTATTATTTCAGATGCTGTTTCCAAGCACAATTTGGAAGGGATAGGAATACTATTTTTTGCTACACAGCACACCTTTTTTTTGTGTTGGTTCAGTGAAGCCGACTTTTCTTTGATTAAAATTGTAATGTTAAAAAAACAATTCTAATATCTAAATGAATTATAGATGTGTAATTGCCAGTAATGTTCAGAGTTGTACCCTTAGAGTAATTGGCTCATTCCAAAGTCTAGGAGCTGCTACTAAACTTAAGGAGTTAATAGAGAGACACTGCATAAATACTACCATGTTTCCCTGAAAATAAGACAGTCTTATATTATTTTTCTTGCCCCAAAAAATGAACCAAGACTTCTTTTTGAGGAAACACAGCTGAGTGTCATTTTACCACCCAAAAAAGTAGACCCCCTCCCCCCCTTTTTTTGCCAAGAGAATAATACTTACCATACTCCAGATGCCTGCGTCACTCCCAGGTCTTCCTGCGCTCTTCGGCGGGCAGTCATAGCAAGTATGCTGCACACCATAATCACTTGCTTCTGGCTGACACATACATCAGATTGCATAAACGCACACACTCATTCACACACGCACATCATATTGCAAACTCACGCACATCAGATCGCGCGGACACACAGACCACATCCGGCGATACTGATTGCTTCCGGTCGGCAGGGTAACTTAGGACGCAGTGGAACGCATCAATGCTGATTAGTGATTGTGTGTGGGTGTGTGCATTCCACCGCAGGTCCTTCATTCCACTGCAGATCCTCCCGTTCTGCGTCTGGTGAGTATGATTGTGGGATCTTCTCTCTTCTTTTTTTTGGTGGGTGTCTGCTTTCTATCATGAAGTGTCCTGCAGTATTCTTCAACTTTTTTAGCTGCATGGATAATTCATCATTGAACTGTGACTATGTCTTATATTTTTGTGTAGTGCTTATATTTAAGCCTTAAGAAGAAAATGCTTAAAATTCTTGCTAGGGCTTATTTTCGGGGTAGCACTGTTACATACAGTGTGTGTGTGTGTGTGTGTGTGTGTGTGTGTATATATGTGTGTGTGTGTGTGTATATATATATATATATATATATATATATAAATATATTTACAGGAACAACTGTTAAGAGGAGACTTTGTGCAGCAGGCCTTCATGGTAAAATAGGTGCTAGGAAACCACTGCTAAGCACAGGCAACAAGCAGAAGAGACTTGTTTGGGCTAAAGAACACAAGGAATGGACATTAGACCAGTGGAAATCTGTGCTTTGGTCTGATGACTCCAAATTTGAGATCATTGGATCCAACCACCGTGTTTTTGTAGAAAAGGTAAATGGATGGACTCTACATGGCTGGTTCCCACCGTGAAGCATGGAGATGGAGGCGTGGGGGTGATTTGCTGGTGACACTGTTGGGGATTTATTCAAAATTGAAGGCATACAGAACCAGCATGGCTACCACAGCATCTTGCAGCGGCATGCTATTCCATCCGGATTGCGTTTAGTTGGACCATCATTTATTTTTCAACAGGTCATTGACCCCAAACACACCTCCAGGCTGTGTAAGGGCTATTTGACTAAGAAGGAGAGTGATGGGGTGCTACGCCAGATGACCTGGTCTCCACAGTCACCAGGCCTGAACCCAATCGAGATGGTTTGCGGTGAGCTGGACCGCAGAGTGAAGGAAAAAGGGCCAACAAGTGCTAAGTATCTCTGGGAACTCCTTCAAGACTGTTGGAAGACCATTTCCGGTGACTACCTCTTGAAACTCATCAAGAGAATGCCAAGAGTGTGCAAAGTAGTAATGAAAGCAAAAGGTGGCTACTTTGAAGAACCTAGAATATCAGACATATTTTCAGTTGCTTCACACTTTAAGTATTTTATTCCACATGTTTTAATTTATAGTTTTGATGCCTTCAATGTGAATCTACAATTTTCAGAGTCCTGAAAATAAAGAAAACTCTTTAAATGAGGTGTGTCCAAACTTCTGGTCTGCACTGTGTGTGTGTGTGTGTGTGTGTATATAATATATATATATATATATAATCTGTCACTGGTACGGAACGCATTCAAACCCCTTTAATTGTTTCCCTCTTTGTTTCATTGCAACCATTTGGTAAACTTTGTGTTTTTGTTTTGTGGTTTTTTTTTTTTGCAAAGTCTATGCGGGCTTTCATGTGTCTTGCACTGAAGAGAGGTTCCAGTCATGCCCCTCTGCCATAAAGGCCCGACTGGTTGAGGGCTGCAGTGATAGTTGACTTTTTGGAACCTTCACCCATCTCCCTACTGCATCTCTGGAGTTCAGCCACAGTCATCATGGGGTTCTTCTTTATCTCTTCCTTTCTTTCTGTTCTGGTGGTCCCAAACTACTTCCATTTAAGGATTATGGAGGCCACTGTGCTTTTAGGAACCTTGAGTACTGCAGAAATTCTTTTGTAACCTTGGCCAGATCTGTGCCTTGCCACAATTCCATCTCTGAGCTCCTTGGGCAGTTCCTTTGACCTCATGATTCTCATTTGGTCTGACATGCGTTGTGAGCTGTGAGGTCTTATATAGACAGGTGTGTGCTTTTCCAAATAAAGTCCTATCAGTTTAATAAAACACAGCTGGACTCCAATGAAGTCGTAGAACCATCTCAAGGAGGATCACAAGGAAATGAATAGCATGTGACTTAAATATCAGTGTCTGAGCAAAGGGTCTGAATACTTATGACCATGTGATATTTCAGTTTTTCTTGTTTAATAAATTTGCAAAAATTTCTACATTTCAAGATGGGGTGCAGTGTACATTAATGAGAAAAAAAAATTTAGTTTTTTTTTTTTAAATTACCAAATGGCTGCAATGAAACAGTGATAAATTTAAAAGGGTCTGAATACTTTCCGTACCCACTGTGTGTGTGTGTGTGTGTGTGTATATGTGTGTGTGTGTGTTGTGATAACACGCTCCGGGATCGCCTTTGCTGGGTTCAAAGGGCACGTATTCACCTCAGGCAGACAGCCGAATTCAAGGTGTAACTGACGCTTGGTCAGGTTTATTGCAGTGAAGCATAAACAAAAGGAAAAAAAACACCAACAAAATAAATCCTTGCCTGTCCGGCACTAACTATACACGGTGATATCCTAACTACCAACTGGAGGGCTTCTCCCTTCCAGCTAAACCATACAAACATCAGGCACTGCTCCTCACAAGTGTCTCCTACACAGACAGGCTTACTGTGTTCCCAGATGGAGACCCTCCCCCAACTTCCCAGATTCCTTTTACCTCAGTCCTTCACCTCCCATTAATCCATTAGTAGCCAGGTGATCCTGGCCAGGCTAAGTTACATAGGACCGATACCGGGGTGAGATATACCTGCCCTCATCCACTAATCCCACATGAGTCTCACATATCCCCCCCCTCTGCTCAGACCACTGCAGCTGAGCAACAGCACCCACAAAGCAGTGCAGACGAGACAGGGCATCAGCATTCCCCATCCGCACCCCCGGGCGGTGCTCCACTGTAAAACGGTAGGCCTGAAGTGCAAGGAACCACCGGGTCACTCGGCCATTCCGTTCCCTATTCAAGTGCATCCACTTGAGAGGGGCATGGTCAGTGATCAGCCGGAACTTCCTTCCAATCAAGTAATATTTAAGGGACTCTAGAGCCCACTTAATGGCTAAGCATTCTTTTTCCACTATGGCATAGTTGCGTTCATGCTTATTAAGTTTCCGACTAAGATAAAGGACCGGATGTTCCTCTCCGTCCTTCAGTTGTGACAATACAGCCCCTATACCGGCATCAGAAGCGTCCGTTTGGACCACGAACTCGCTGCGGAAGTCAGGAGTCATTAGCACAGGTTGAGAGCAAAGAGCTAGTTTTAAGTTATGGAAGGCTTCTTCGGCTGCCGTGGTCCATTTGATCATGACAGAGTCTTTCCCTTTGGTAAGGTCCGTCAGGGGAACAGCGGTAGCCGCAAAATTGGGAATGAACCGTCGGTAGTAGCCGGCTATTCCCAAAAATGCTCTCACCTGCTTCTTGTTGACTGGTTGCGGCCATTTCTGAATGGCTTGTATCTTGTCAATCTGGGGTTTAACAATTCCCCTCCCAATTACGTATCCCAAATACCGGGCTTCTTCCAGCCCGATATGACATTTCTTGGGGTTTGCTGTTAGACCCGCCTCCCGCAGGTCCTCAATCACAGCCTCTAGTTTCTGGAGGTGCGTCTCCCAGTCCAGGCTGTAAATGACTATGTCATCCAAATACGCAGAAGCATACTGCCTATGGGGCCTCAGGACTCGGTCCATCAACCTTTGAAAGGTTGCCGGTGCCCCGTGTAGTCCAAACGGCATATACACATACTGGTATAAACCTTCCGGTGTAGAAAACGCGGTTTTCTCTTTAGCGGCCTCTGTTAGCGGGATCTGCCAATAGCCCTTCGTTAAGTCTAGGGTCGTGATATACCGGGCTTTTCCAAGCCGATCTATTAATTCATCGACCCGTGGCATAGGGTATGCATCAAATTTGGAGACCGCATTTAATCTCCTGAAGTCATTGCAGAATCTAATGGAGCCGTCTGGTTTCGGTATTAACACAATCGGACTCGACCAGGCGCTATGCGATTCCTCGATTACACCTAACTCTAACATGGTCTTCACTTCTCGGGAGACAGCTTCCCGCCGAGCCTCCGGTATTCGGTAGGGCTTTACCTGAACTGTTACCCCAGGCTCTGTTATGATGTCATGTTTAATGAGAGTGGTCTGCCCGGGCTTTTCCGAGAAAAACTCGTGATTGTTGATTACAAACTGCTTGACGTCGGTCTTTTGCCGCTCCGACAGAGTCTCCGCCGTCCCGACATCCGGTATGGTCTGCTTGCAGACCGGAAGGGCCAGACCTGCTGACAGAGCTGAACGGTCCTTCCAGGGTTTTATCAGATTCACGTGATAAATCTGTTCAGGCTTCCTTTTACCAGCCTGGTACACTTTGTAGTTTACCTCACCCACCCGTTCCTTAATTTCAAAGGGGCCTTGCCACTTTGCCAGAAATTTGCTTTCTGCCGTGGGGACCAGGATCAACACCCTATCTCCGGGTGCAAAAGTACGGATCTTGGCCCCCCTATCATAAATCCTTTTCTGTGCTCCTTGAGCCTGTATCATATGCTCTTTAACGATGGGCATCACCGCCGCAATACGGTCCTGCATTTGGGTTACATGGTCTATTACGCTTTTGAACGGGGTGACCTGTCCCTCCCAGGTTTCTTTAGCGACATCTAACAGTCCACGGGGACGTCGGGCGTACAGAAGCTCGAAAGGAGAGAACCCGGTGGAAGACTGGGGCACCTCCCGGATGGCAAAAAGCAAATACGGGAGTAAGTAGTCCCAGTTCTTCCCGTCCTTGTCTATTGCCTTACGGAGCATCTGTTTCAAAGTTTTGTTAAACCGTTCAACCAGTCCGTCCGTTTGAGGGTGATACACGGAGGTGCGTAACTGTGCTATTTGTAACAGCCTGCAGAGTTCTTTCATTACTTTAGACATAAAGGGGGTTCCTTGGTCTGTGAGTATTTGTTTTGGGACACCAACCCGACTAAACACATGGACCAGCTCCTTGGCAATGGTCTTGGTGGCCATGTTACGCAAAGGGATGGCCTCGGGGTAACGAGTGGCATAATCCAAGATGACAAGGATGTGCTGGTGTCCTCGTGCAGACTTGGGGAGGGGTCCAACTAAATCCATCCCAATTCTCTCAAATGGGATCTCGATGATAGGCAGAGGTACTAAGGGGCTACAGAAACGGGGCCTAGGCGCAGAGATTTGGCAGTCGGGACAAGACTCGCAATAGGTGCGAATATCGTGATGCATGCCGGGCCAAACAAAACAGTGTAATATCCTTTCGGTAGTTTTCTGGACCCCCAGGTGTCCCCCCATCATGTGTCCGTGTGCCAGGTCCAGCACTCTCCACCTGTAGGCTCTCAGCACAACCAATCGTTGTACTGTGTCATCCCCCTTCTTCTCTATCTGATAGAGAAAGTCATTCTCCAGTGCCATGTAGGGGTAAGACAGCCTAGTACCTGCATCCACCTGCACCCCGTTTATCATTTTAACATTTTTTATAGCCTGAGAAAGGGTAGGATCTCTCATTTGCTCACTTTGGAAGTCATCTTTCTGGACTTCCAAATTCAGCCAAGAGGAAGGGGGACAGCCACCCGTGTCCGCCTCTGCCCCGGGTTCATCGGAATCACCCGCCAGAACTGAAAAGGGGAACTGGGGGTTGTTTTCAGCGGATTCCTCCTCTGAACCCTCTTGTGGGGCATCCTCTAGTGGCTCCGGGCCCACACAAGGTGTGGGAGAAGGATCATCCGTGCGGCTACCCTGGGGTACTAATTGGTTCTTCCACAACTGCCAGAAGTGGGGAAAATCCCTGCCCAAAATGATATCATGCAATAGTGCTGGTACTAGTCCCACCTTATGATGCACAGACCCATAGGGCGTAGTAATGCAGGAGACCGTTGTGAGGTACGAGCAGGTGTCTCCATGCACACATGTCACAGAATATTTATCTGACGGTCCCATCGGGACTGCTACCAGACTGGCCTTTACCAGAGTCACCACACTTCCCGAGTCTAATAGTGCAACAACAGTATTGCCATCAATGGACACTTCACACAGGTGTTTTTTCATGTCGCCTTGACATGCAGCAACACACACTACCCGTGCAACCATAGCCCTGCGTTTTTCAAAGTCCGTGACATCGCACTGCATCGGTTCTGCAGTTACTGGACAGTTTGCAGCAATGTGGCCCACCTCCTGGCAGCGGAAACACCTCACGGGCCCCTTGCTAAGACCATAGTTTGGCACCTTAGCCCTCACAGGGCCAGCAGTCCTGTTTTCCTCCTCCACTGCCTTAGGACATTTTCCTCCTCCCCATGACCCTGGAACAGTCTTACCAGATCCTCGTCGAGAAGGGGAAGAGCGAGGATGTGTAGCATCGTCCATAAGTCCTTCTGCCAAGGAATAACGCTCCACTAGATCCACTAGCTGATCCGCTGTCGTGGGGTTTCCATGGCTTACCCACCTCTTCAGAGATGGCGGTAGAGCTCTTAGGTATTTATCAAGAACGATTCTTTGTACCATCTCTGGCGCCGTCAAAACCTCGGGCTGTAGCCATTTCTTGGTCAAGTGAATGAGGTCAAACATCTGTGACCGCGGTGGTTTATCGGGCTGATAAGTCCATTGATGAACTCTCTGTGCTCGCACGGCCGTCGTCACTCCCAGCCGGGCAAGGATCTCGGCTTTTAGTTTATCAAAGTCATGCGCTGCTTCAGGCTCAAGATCAAAGTAGGCTTTTTGGGCCTCACCTGCCAGAAACGGTGCAAGCAAGTCGGCCCATCGCTCCTTTGGCCACTTTTCCCGCTCCGCCGTCCGTTCAAACGTGGTCAGGTAAGCTTCCACATCGTCCTCTGTGGTTAATTTCTGCCAGCACCGACTCACATGAATCACCCTCTGGTCAGCCTCCGCATTACTCTTCGGTACGGTCGCCAGACGCTGCGCCACCTGCTGCAAAAGTTGGCGGTCTTTAACCGTCGATTCCACCAGTTCCTTCAACTGTGCCGACATCAAGCGATTAGCCTCCTGCTGCACAGCTGCGGATTGTACCAGCGCTTTCACCACGTCATCCATTATGATGCGCTGTAACGTGCTGCCCGCGTTCTCCACCACAATGTGATAACACGCACCGGGATCGCCTTTGCTGGGTTCAAAGGGCACGTATTCACCTCAGGCAGACAGCCGAATTCAAGGTGTAACTGACGCTTGGTCAGGTTTATTGCAGTGAAGCATAAACAAAAGGAAAAAAAACACCAACAAAATAAATCCTTGCCTGTCCGGCACGAACTATACACGGTGATATCCTAACTACCAACTGGAGGGCTTCTCCCTTCCAGCTAAACCATACAAACATCAGGCACTGCTCCTCACAAGTGTCTCCTACACAGACAGGCTTACTGTGTTCCCAGATGGAGACCCTCCCCCAACTTCCCAGATTCCTTTTACCTCAGTCCTTCACCTCCCATTAATCCATTAGTAGCCAGGTGATCCTGGCCAGGCTAAGTTACATAGGACCGATACCGGGGTGAGATATACCTGCCCTCATCCACTAATCCCACATGAGTCTCACAGTGTGTATGTGTATATATGTATGTATATGTATGTATGTATATATATATATATATGTATGTATATATATATGTATGTATATATATGTATATATATATATATATATATATATATATATATATATATATATATCTATATATATCTATATATATATAAAAATTTTATTTTTTTTAAATCACTTGGGCTCACACCTATGTTTGATAAAGAGTGCAGGTAAAGTAGACAGTTTATTTTTTTTAAATCTCAGTAATTTGAAAAAACGGTGAGGGGTCCACTATATTTTTGATAACCACCCAAAGTATAGCCGAAACCTGGGGCTTGTATTATCAGGCTGGGAAGGATCATGGTTATTTAGCCCTTGCAGCCTAAAAAAAATTGTAGCCCGCAGCTGCCCCGGAAGTGGTATATCCATTAAATGTGCCAATTCTGGCTCTCTGCCAGGCTCTTCCCCCAGCTGTCTGCTTTACCTTGGCTGATTATCAAAAATAGGGGGACCCCATGCTTTTTTTTTTTTAAATTATTTAAATAAATGTAAACGGTGTGGAATCCGCTCTGTTTTTGAAAACTAGCCAAGGTAAAGCTGAGAGCTGCAGCCCGTAGCTATCTGCTTTACCTGCGCTGGTTATCAAACATGGGTGGGAGCCCTCATCATTTATTTTTTTTATTTATACCCTATCTATATTTGTTTGCAGGGCAATTGTCCTACTTTTACCTCCATTTTGCTGCCTTTTGCAGCTCTCTAGCCCTTACTATGACCATATTATAGCACCAAGGTTCGGGTCCCCATTGACTTACATGGGGGTTGGGTCAGAGTCGGCTCCTGAACGTAACATTTAACTAAAGTCCAGGTGAACCCAAACTTCCACTGGTCTGCTCATCCCTACTTGCTATGAGATAATAAAGAAGATTTTTATTATCCATGATGTGGTGAGTGTCATAATCTTCTCTTCTACAACTTGAATATCTATGTACCCCCAAATTGTTGAACTATCTTGAATAATAACACTACTCACAAAAATTAGTGACATATGACTTTCAGGTAAGATTCATGTAAAAAGATTATGCTACAGTGTAAGCATGCAATAGTGATTTCCTTGTCTGAAACAATATCTGAAACAAAAGCCAACAGTAGTAGGTATAACCCCCCCCCCCCACCCCCCCCAAAAGAAAAAAAAAACAAAACAGTGCTCAATAACTTATGTGGCCTTGATTATCAGTTACAGCTTGACGACGATGTCTCATGCTGTTCACAAGTGAAGTTATTTTATGCTGGGTCATGGCATCCCACTCCTCTTGAAGGGCAGCCTTCAGGTCATTGAGATTCTGGGTACGGAGTTATGACCTTTTACAAGGTGACTCAGTTGATCCCATAGGTTTTCTTTGGGATTCAGGTCTGGAAAAAAGTGCGGACAATCCATTTGAGGTACCCCCGTCTCCAGCAACTGTTTCCTAATGATGCAACCTCAATGAGCTGCAGTATTGTTGTCCATGAAGATGAAATTAGGCCTGTGTTGTTTATGCAGAGGCACAATAACTGGATTATGTTATTCAAGTAGTTGGGGTTTGTCACTGCACCATTCACAGTGTAGGGCAGTTCTCTATTGACTAGACACACCAGCCCACACTCTAACACCACCACCAAAGGCTTGGCTGATGCATAGTGTTCTCCTTGACGTTTCCAACATAGTTGGGCAACATTGGGAAAGGCATTGTTCACAATTAAGCAGTCATCAGTGTGGGATGTGGCGAAAAGGCGTCCACTTTTATGTCTTTCTGTGACTCTTCCAGTCTCTGTGCCTCTGTTGCAATTTGCTGATGACACTTTGTGACACTTTAAGCTCAGTGTCCACTTCCATTTGAGAACATCCTGCTTGAAGCCTTGCAAAGATACTGTTGATCATTTGTTAGGCGTAGTCTTGGTATCAAAATGTGAATAGCATGATTAGGAGGACTGTTTAAATACCAATTCTATTTGAACCCCGAAATTATTGGGTAATTCATGGATCAAACACCTGTTGTGAATTTTGCCATTACGCTCCTTATTAGAGAACAGTTAGTTGTGGAAAAAGAACATTGAAAAGTTGGACATGTGCATTCAAAAGGTTACAGAAGGTCACATTAAGCTCATCTGAAAGGTCAAAGGGCATTTTAGGATCATCCTGAAATTTCACATGAAAGCCAAATATCCTTAATTTTTTTGCGAGACGTGGTATGTACCCTTACTTTCTTCAAGCCAGCCTGAATATTTAGAAAAAAATAACCAAGAATTGGGAATCTGATTGTATAGTACATGTCAGTAATATATTTTGACAGCAGTGTTTTACTTTTAAAAGTAATGACCGCTTCAAATGAACCAAATTCTGGAAAAATGTCAGTGCAGAATTTGGCCGGCAGTAACCCAGTCAAGAGGTGTTATAAGTAAATCTGTCTGATACTTCTAGAAAGATGCTCCCAATCTGCCCCACTTCTTGGGCTACTCTGCTAAACTTGGCTTAAAACTAGGCCAGGCAGACGCTGTGTTAGGCTGCTTTCACACCTCCGGTTTTTCCTGTGCGGCACAATCCGGCGCTTTGCAGAAAAACCGCAACCGGGTTTTTTTTTGCTGCCGGTTGCGTTTTTTTTGCATAGACTTTCATTAGTGCCGGATTGTGCCGCATGGGCTTGCGTTCGGTTCGGTTTTTGCCGCATGCGGCAGATTTAGCCGATGCGGAGGCCGGATGGAACGCTGCCTGGCACATTTTTTTGTCCGGCAAAAAAAACGCATCGCGCTGCATCTCGCCGATGCGGCGCGAATTGCAATGCATGCCTATGGACGCCGCATGCGGCGTCCTGCGGCAAACACTGCATCCGGCCGCCGCATGCGTTTTTCCACTGTACATGCTCAGTAGCGTGCCGCAAGCGGCAAAAACCGGACGGGCCGCATGTCAATAACTTATGCAAAGGATGCGGTATTGTCGCCGCATCCGTTGCATAGGTTTTAGAGCCGCATTGGCTGGCTCTGCTAAAACTGGAGGCGTGAAAGCAGCCTTACACAGTAAAAATAAATCTGAATGCCTAAATGTTGTTTTTCTGCCAAATATCTAGCTATTGCCTCACACATGACAAACTAATGAACATTTCCCATTGTGTTTAGAAAACATCAAGAACAGAAGAAAAAGGAAATGGAAACCATACTGTCAAGGCTGAAACAATCGGAAGAAACAAATCAGCATCTGAGGGAGCGCGCAGGGAGTATACGGCGCGGCTTACGTGACCTGGAGTTATCGAAGGAAGCCTATGATAATCTGAGCGGGCTTCCCGAGGACCAGCTCTCTATCCCAGAATATGTATCTGTAAGTATTTAGTAGAAAGAGAGCAGAGAGTTTATTTCATTTACACATTTTTTGGTACCGACGCCTGTGTTTTTTTCAGGTTTATTCCTCTCTGCACCACAAGCTTCCTTACTCTAACAATAGGAAAATGAGCCTTACTTATCCGCTTCCTCTCTACTGCTGCCCCCGGTTTTTGTTGAGACAGCTGAGCTCAGTGATTGGCTGCAGTGTTTATCTAGTATAGACCTATCACCACTGCATTGGTTAATGAAGTCTCATTTCAGGGGAATATTTTATTAGAAAGAGACATATTGCTGTAAATCAGGTTTTTGTTATATTTATTTTCTTAATTTCTTCATAAGGGGACACAGAACCCTGGGAAAGTGTGCTGCCCCCTGGAGGCTGACATAGATATTACAGAAAACTAAAAGTTAGCTTCTTCCCAGCAGACTGACTATAACTTGCCATCCAGCCTCCTTAGTTTTTTTCTGTGTCAGTTGGAGGATTGTCTGTTTCAGACCTATCTGACATTTGTTTGTTAAACTTTCTTCTGTGACAACTCCAGGTAACAGGGTGGATCTATCTTCCAAGGAGTCTCTCACGGGACTTCATTTTCAGGGGTCACGTTTGTTTAGTTCACCAATACCTGATTCCAGCCGTACACACTCACCAGAGCAGACCCCGTGTTTCTCAGAGAGTTAGAAGACTGGTGAATAGATGCCCTTCTTTTGGGCCCAGAGAAAAACACTCTTGCCTTCGAGGCAGCAGGGGAGTTGAAGCATGATGTGCAGCCCCCACTCCAGGATACTTTCCTGATGGGAGGTTGCTTTCTTCATTTTCAGGGAATATGACTGGGGTGATGAGTGATCTTTTCCTCGGGCTACAGAATAGAGTTCTCTCCCATTCCACAAGACCGATATTTCAAGTCCCATTCCTCAGCTTCTCCCATTGTAAAACCAGATTTTTTAGGCTATCACCACCCTGCTTCAGGCAGGGGGGCTTTAAGAGTTACTCCTTTACAAAGGTTCAGAGGCTTCAATTCAAACCTTTTTGTTATCCCCAAGAAGTGCAGCTCACTGCAGCCCATTCTGGATCTAAGATGTGGATGCAAATAAAGCACCTCAGGATAGTCACTCTGCTTCGTTATCACGTCCATGAAAACAGTTGAGTTTGTTATCAATAGACATTCAGGACACTTACTTGCATGTAACGATGTTTCCGGCTCATCAGAGTTTCCTGCGTTTTTTGATCGATCAGTATCCTTATCGGTTCACCTCTAACTTTCAGGGTGGCCTCAGCGCCAAGAGTTTTTATAAAGGTTTTGGCACCAATTATGGCTCCCTTCCATTCTAGAGTTAAAGCAGTAATACTCTAGACAATATTTTTGTCAAAGCTCCTAGTCAAACTTTAGAGAGCTTGCAGATCATTTTACACACTCTGGACTAATTCAGGTGGGTTATCAATGGGACAAAATCCAAACAACTTAGCGGCTCCTCTTTGTGGGGATGATCTTTGACATGGCTCAGGTGTCTGTCATTCTTCCAGAGGAAAAGAGGATGATCCTGCAGTCCTGTATTCAGACTTGGAGATGTTCAGGCAAATGTCTCCACCAGTTTTCCATGAGAGTTTTAGGTCAGATGGTAGCGGCATTGAACGTTCAATTCCATTAGAGAGCGTTGCAGAACTCACTTCAAGCACTTGTCGTTACAGTCCCAAGATCGACCTATTCATTTTCCACTTCGGTGCCCTCTGTCCCACAGTTGGTGGTTGACCCCCTCCCTCCTCTCCCAGGGCCATTCTTTTCAACCCGTTCTATGGCAGATTGTGACCACGGATACCGGATGCGGGTAAATGTTTTTTTGACACCGGGAACTTTGGACGAACAGGAGAAGCTTCTCCCGATCAATGTGCTGGAGCTGAAGGCAATCCATCGAGCTCTGCTTCACTGACAGCATCTATTTATAAGGCTACCTAACTAGGTAACTAAACAAAATGCTTTGCTTGGTTACCCGATATTTACCCTGGTTACCAGTGCACACCGCTTAGCGCTGGCTCCCTGCACTCCTAGCCAGGGTAGACATCGGGTTACTAAGCAAACCGCTTTGCTTATTTACTCGATGTGTACTCTTGCTACGCGTGCAGGGAGCCAGCACTGGCAGCCTGAGAGCGGCTGACGCTAGTAACCAAGGTAAATATCGGGTAACCAAGCAAAGCGCTTCGCTTAGTTACCCGATGTTTACCATGGTTACCAGCGTCCGCATCTGCCAGACGCCGGCTCCCTGCTCCCTGCACATTCAGATCGTTGCTCTCTCGCTGTCAAACACAGCGATGTGTGCTTCACAGCGGGAGAGCTACGTCCAAAAAATGAACCAGCACTGTGTGTAACAAGCAGCGATTTCACAGCAGGGGCCAGGTCGCTGCTCAGTGTCACACACAGCGAGATCGCTAATGAGGTCACTGGTACATCACAAAACCTGTGACTCAGCAGCGATCTCTCTAGCGATCTCGCTATGTGAGAAGTACCCCTTAGTCTCGATGCAGGTTTCCTGCATTTAGTTTGATCTCATGTCAGGGTCCATTGTGCCCTCCTTTCAGAATATGAAGACCTCGAACATTGGTGGAGAAACGCGGGTAGACTACTTTTCTAGTGAAGATGTAATTGTATTCAGAGGTCTGCATATACATATATGCACTTTATACCAGTCCCAGTAATTTATCTGCAAAAAGAAACCTGACATTTCTCCAAGCCCTGCAGACGTTGGCAGTTGTGATGTTCTGAAGATTTTCTATCCTCTTGGTACAACACTTCGATATCTTAGGCCTCAAAACTGTTCTGTATGGCCTGTACCATGGACACCCTATGTGTGCATCTATGTAACACCAAGTGAAATACAGCACGATTCTGGAGTCATTTACAATAAAAATCTGACTTTAATTTTCTGCACCTTTATTTATTATGACTTTTAGACACTTTCAGTGGCTTGCCGGGCAATGGGGCGTGGATTGAAAGTAATGGGGCATGGTCTAAGATACAGCACTGTATTTTGGTGGCGATTTCTGGCACACAGACAACTAATAGGTAGTGTAAACTTGATAGTCTAAAAAAAAAAAAAAATGAAACTGCATGAACCACTCTGATAGATTTGGCATCTTTTACCGCTGTCCATTCTGTTTGCCTCGTCTAAGATTTGACTGAATTCACAAAAGTGGTAAAAAAAAATCAGAAATTTTGTCAAAAAAAAAAGAATTTGTTCTTTTTGTCTCCATTTTCTGAGACTTGTAAAGTTCTCATTTTCAGGATCTGGGGCTGTGTGAGGGCTTTTTTTGCGTCTTGAGCTGATGTGGAAGTAGTGAGTGATACTATTGCTGCTCCCTTATGACATCTTATTTGAGGGCAGTGCTAGAGGCAGTAAGTTACACGAGTGCTGATGACTCTTCATTTGAGGGCAGTGCAAGAGGCAATAAGTTACACCAGTGCTGATGACTCTTCATTTGAGGGCAGTGCTAGAGGCAATAAGTTACACTAGATTATGACGCTTTATTTGAGGGCAGTGCTAGAGGCATTAAGTGACACTAGCGCTGATGACTCTTCATTTGAGAGTGATGCTAGAGTCTGTTGGCAGTGCTGGTAGCACTCACTGCCAAAAACCAGTAAGTGACGCAGCGCCTCCCTCTGGTGACGTCCTGTTCCAGGAGGGATGATGGACACTGCAGGGATTGACTGCAGCTCCAGCCCCCTATATCACGTTTGAGACTTATCTCAAATGAAACGTCACAGAAGTGCCGTAAAAAAAACAAACACTTTTAGGGATAAGATCAGGGAGAAGTGTAGGGAATTTTATAATAAGGATAACTTCAAAAATGGTTACAGTGTAAAGATGGATAGAAAGTACATTTTGGGTATCGGACCACCCCTAAGCATTGCTAGAATGTATTCATTTATATTTGTGAGTAAGTTGCTATGCCGTACATTAGTTCACATGCATGTTATGGCTTATTAACATAGCCCACATATGTTTTCCAAGTTTTGATATTAATTGATAGGTTATCAATATCACTGCCCAACTCCTACTTACCAAAATGACTAGCTGACTCTAGGTGTCGTAACAATCCTGCAAACTCCGCACCCCCATAATTTTTTACTATACACTAAGGACATTTTTTTTCTTTTTGTTAACCCCTGTTTCTGGTGTTGCAGATTTGATCTGCAGTACTTGTCACTAAAGATTGCATCAACTGTTGCCATTTGAGTTGTGACCACATGGGGGCGCTCCAGCCACAGTAATTTATCTTCTGTGAACACGAATGTAACTAAAAGTTATGGGACATATAGACGTTACCTTCAAGACGTTTGAAGCCAAAGATTGTGTTTAAAACAGACAATATGACTGATATTAGAAGCCTGTAATGGCGATTTGTTTGCTTGCAACCATCAGCTAAGCCATTCTGTGTAGTGCATGTTCATTTAACTTCATATGCTATAAAATATATGTACTTTTGTATTCTAGTATACATTATGTAATAAATGTACTTATAGTGTTTGCAATACATTCATTGTATGTACTTTATATAGATTTACCGTAAATGTAGTAGATTATTTTTACTTCTAGCGTATGCTATAAAATGTACATACTTCTATAGATTTATAGTATACACCATAAAAGGTGTGTACTTGTATAGATTTACAGTATGTGCTATAGAATATTCGTACTTATAGTATATGCTATACAATATATGTGTTTATATAATATAGTTTTTGGAGTTCACATCATATAATGGTTGTGTTACACATGGTGTATTGCCATGTCTATATCCAACACCAATTCTACTAATACGTGTCATCATATAGTAGAAGTGATGTGTTATTGTTTTGCATTACGTTGTTTCCTCCTATTTTCTGAGACCACCATGATTGTTGGGTTTTAGGTGCTATCTGTGCAGATGCACAGATGCGGTGCAGATCTGTGGGACAAAAAGGAGACCGTTGCACGCTGCAGTGCTAAGTTATGTGAAACGGTGAATCTGGGAATATAGACATACATTACTGCTATGGAAAAAAAATGTAAAAATTAAGATACTTAGCATACAAAATTAACTAGATTTTATGTGAGCCCAACAGCCAGCAACAAGGTGACCTAATTTTTGTTGGGTCCCTATGAAACTAACGCCTCTGTATGGGTTAAACCCCCCCCCCCCTACAATTTAGGGGTGGAGAGGAACCTGCAAATGGAGACTAATAATCACCTGAGGCTGAAGAGCAGGAGTGCTCAATCAGAAGGAATAACCCTGTAATCTAAGAAAAAGACTGATGCCACATCCTATCTATCTAATGTGAACAGGTGCAAACTGAATATGAAACATAGGAACAAAAAAGAGACAGTTGCTCACTGCAGTGATATGTGGAACAATGAATATGGGAATATAGACATGCATTACTGCTATGAAAAACATGCTACTGGTTGTTGGGCTCACATAAAATCTGGCTAATTTTGTGTTCTAAGTATCTAAATTTGTATGTGTTTTTTTCATAGCAGTAATGCATGTCTATATTCCCATATTCTTCATTCCATGTATCTTAGCCCTGCAGTGAGCAACTGTCTTCTTTTTGTTACTATGTTTCATATTCAGTTTGCACCTGTTCACATTAGGCTGCTTTCACACTTCAGTCATTTCAAATCTGTCAGATCAGTCGTTATGTTTTTTAGCTGTCAACGGACGCAATGGATGTTATTTCACAGGATTCTGTTCACAGGAATCCTGTGAAATAACTGATCTATCGCGGTCGTTACATCCGTTTTACGACGGATCCATCATGATTTGTTTGTTTTTGGGACAGCCCAGTAGGAGTGCCAGACATTTTGGTGACCTATTAGGCTAGGTTCGCACACTGTGTCTTTTTGACGCTGCGTTTTTGTGCGGTTTTGGCCGCTAAAAACGCACAAAAACGCACCTGCGTCGAAAAAACGCTAACTAAATGGCTAACTAAATGGCTAACTAAAATAAAATATGAAACATCATATTTTATTTTAGTTAGCCATTAAAAGGTATCACAACTACAAAATTTTAATTTCTTTGTCGCTCCTAATTGGGAGACCCAGACAATTGGGTGTATAGCTACTGCCTCCGGAGGCCACACAAAGTATTACACTTAAAAGTGTAAGGCCCCTCCCCTTCTGGCTATACACCCCCCCGTGGGATCACGGGCTCCTCAGTTTTATGCTTTGTGCGAAGGAGGTCAGACATGCACGCATAGCTCCACTGTTTAGTCAGCAGCAGCTGCTGACTATGTCGGATGGAAGAAAAGAGGGCCCATACGGGGGCCCCCAGCATGCTCCCTTCTCACCCCACTTGCGGTCGGCGGTGTTTGTTAAGGTTGAGGTACCCATTGCGGGTACGGAGGCTGGAGCCCACATGCTGATTCCTTCCCCATCCCCATTAGGGCTCTGGGTGAAGTGGGACTTTACCGGTCTCCGGGCACTGAGACCGTGCTCCATCCACAGCCCCTGGAGGATCTGCTGGATACGGAGCGGAGTTTCCTCAGGGACAGGACCCTGCTTCATTAAGGTACTCCGTGTCCCCGTGCTTACCGCACGCACACTGCAGCATTGCTGGGTGTGTTAGTGCGCCGGGGTAAACAGCGCTGCTGCGCTTGTGCCGTTACTCACTACAGCTCTGCTGAGTGAGGAGACTTAGTACGATCGGCCGATCCGGCCGCTGGGGTCAGTGTTTACTGCGTCGCGGCTGGGATTTGTGGTGCGCCGGGGACTTCCGCGCTGGCCGTGCATATATGACGGCCGCGCTAGATTACTACAGTCCCCGGCTTTTGCGGCCTAGTTCGTATCGTTCCCGCCCCCAGACCTGCCAGTCAGGAGGAGGGCGGGACGCTGTACAGACCAGCAGCGCTAAGAGCTGGAGTCTGTTTTACATACTCCAGCCCTCACACTAGGCACAGTGGGACGCAGTTTCCCGCACTTTTGTTTGTGGCACGCCCACGGTCCGCCCCTCTTCACAGGACGCCGGCAGCCATTCCTGCCTGCACGCTGAGCTGCAGAGGGGAGGCTGGGAGACCCAGACAAGGGATTCTACGACCTCACACCCGCTTTTCAGCGGGCGGTAAGCAGCCCTCAAGGGCTCTCCCCCACTTGTGCCATAGTGTACTTTGTATTTTGTGCTGGCAATACTTTACACTGTACGGTCGCTGGTGATTTTCTGCTATATACCCTCCTTAGATTTCTCAAGGAGACAACAGCATGTCGTCCGCAAAAAGCAAAAGTGCCAAGGCACGGACTTTATATGCTGCCTGTACCGCATGTGGGGCTGCTCTACCGGCAGGTTCCACTGACCCCCATTGTGTGCAGTGCTCGGCCCCTGTGGCAATTGCTCAGCCGGGGCCTCTGCTAGAGGTGACCCAGGGAGAACCACCTGTGAATGCTGTCCAGGTGACAGGGACGGAGTTTGCAGCTTTTGCTGACAGATTGTCTATGACTATGTCTAAAATTCTTGAAACATTGCAGTCTAGACCAGTAACTCAGACCATGGGCACTGTTGATTCATTGCCCCCTGGTCCCCCTCAGCTGGAACACTTCCTAGCTCCGGGGGTGTCACATGCACCCCAGGGTGACGGCTCTGACTCGGACGACAGTCCCAGACAACCTAAGCGGGCTCGCTATGAGCGACCCTCAACTTCATCACACTGGTCAGGGTCCCAGCGGGACGACTCTCTGTGTGATGAGGCGGATGTAACTGATCAGGATTCTGATACTGGGGCCGCTCTCAATCTAGATACCCCGGATGGTGACGCCATAGTGAATGATCTTATAGCGTCCATCAATAAGATGTTAGATATTTCTCCACCAGCTCCTCCTGCGGAGGAGGCAGCTTCACAGCAGGAGAAATTCCATTTCAGGTATCCCAAGCGTAAATTAAGCACTTTTCTGGACCACTCTGACTTTAGAGACGCAATCCAGAAACACCACGCTTATCCAGATAAGCGTTTCTCCAAACGGCTTAAAGATACGCGCTATCCTTTTCCCCCTGACGTGGTCAAGGGCTGGACACAGTGTCTCAAGGTGGACCCTCCAATCTCCAGGCTTGCAGCCAGATCTCTAGTTGCAGTGGAAGATGGGGCGGCACTTAAAGGGAACCTGTCATCAGGAATTTGGCTTTCAACCTAAACGTTTCCCCCTCTGCAGCTCGTGGGCTGCATTCTAGGAAGGTTTTTGTACTTTTTGTGCCCCTTTTTAAACCAAAATAAACACTTTATAAACTTGTACCTTTCTGTTTGAAAATCTTGTTAATTTTCCATGTGGGCGGGCCGTGTGGCGTCCGTTGCTGTAGCTTACGCCGTCCCCCATGCTCCAAATCATGCCTCATAACGCCGCCCACTGCGCCGAGGTCCCGTGCACGCCGGGACACCTAGTGACGTGGTCGCATGCACGAGAGTATGGGCGGCGCTGTGATTGCATCGCAAGTGCCCGCCCATACTCTCGTGTGCGCGCTCTCCCCCACTGCCTCCAGCGTTCTGCGCCGGCCCGACGTCACCTCCTTCCCATCGTACCCTGCAGCAGGAAATAGATGGGAGGAGCGGAGCACAGGAGAAGCAGAGGATCTGAGCGACGTACAGAGGGGAGAGCGCGCACACGAGAGTATGGGCGCGCACTTGCGATGCAATCACAGCGCCGCCCATACTCTCGTGCCTGCGACCACGTCACTAGGTGTCCCGGCGTGCACGGGACCTCGGCGCAGTGGGCGGCGTTATGAGGCATGATTTGGAGCATGGGGGACGGCGTAAGCTACAGCAACGGACGCCACACGGCCCGCCCACATGGAAAATTAACAAGATTTTCAAACAGAAAGGTACAAGTTTATAAAGTGTTTATTTTGGTTTAAAAAGGGGCACAAAAAGTACAAAAACCTTCCTAGAATGCAGCCCACGAGCTGCAGAGGGGGAAACGTTTAGGTTGAAAGCCAAATTCCTGATGACAGGTTCCCTTTAAAGATGCCACTGACAGACAGATGGAGCTCTGGTTAAAATCCATCTATGAAGCTATTGGAGCGTCGTTGGTGCCAGCATTCGCAGCCGTATGGGCACTCCAAGCTATTTCAGCTGGCCTTACACAGGTCGACACGGTCACACGTACATCTGCTCCGCAGGTGGCACCATTGACCTCTCAAATGTCTGCATTCGCGTCTTACGCGATTAATGCTGTCCTAGACTCTACGAGCCGTACGGCGGTGGCGTCAGCCAACTCCGTGGTTTTACGCAGAGCCCTGTGGTTGAGAGAATGGAAGGCAGATTCTTCTTCCAAGAAGTGCTTAACCAGTTTGCCTTTTTCTCGTGACCGATTGTTTGGTGAGCGTTTGGATGAAATCATTAAACACTCCAAGGGTAAGGATTCATCCTTACCGCAACCCAGACAAAACAAACCCCAACAGAGGAGGGGACAGTCTGGTTTTCGGTCCTTTCGAGGCTCAGGCAGGTCCCAATTCTACTCGTCCAAAAGGACTCAAAAGGATCAGAGGAGCTCAGATTCTTGGCGGACTCAATCACGCCCAAAAAAGCCAGCCGGAAGAACCGTTACCAAGACGGCTTCCTCATGACTTTCAGTCTCCTCTCTCCGCATCCTCGGTCGGTGGCAGGCTCTCCCGCTTTGGCGACATTTGGCTGTCACAGGTCAAAGACCGTTGGGTGAGAGACATTCTGTCTCACGGGTACAGGATAGAGTTCAGCTCTCGTCCTCCAACTCGTTTCTTCAGAACTTCTCCACCGCCCGACCGAGCCGATGCTCTGCTGCAAGCGGTGTCCGCTCTAAAGGCGGAAGGAGTGGTGACTTCCGTTCCTCTTCAGGAACAAGGCCACGGTTTTTACTCCAATTTGTTTGTGGTGCCAAAGAAAGACGGGTCGTTCCGTCCCGTCCTGGATCTAAAGCTGCTCAACAAACACGTAAAAACCAGGAGGTTCCGGATGGAATCTCTCCGCTCCGTTATCGCCTCAATGTCTCAAGGAGATTTCCTAGCATCAATAGACATCAAGGATGCTTATCTCCACGTGCCGATTGCGCCAGAGCATCAGCGTTTTCTACGCTTCGTTATAGGAAGCGAACACCTGCAGTTCGTAGCTCTACCTTTCGGGCTGGCGACAGCCCCTCGGGTCTTCACCAAGGTCATGGCAGCAGTAGTAGCAGTCCTGCACTCGCAAGGTCACTCTGTGATCCCGTATTTAGACGATCTACTTATCAAGGCACCCTCTCAAGAGGCATGCCAACACAGTCTGAACGTGGCACTGAAGACTCTCCAGAGTTTCGGGTGGATCATCAACTTTTCAAAGTCAAATCTAACCCCGACCCAATCACTAATATATCTTGGCATGGAGTTTCATACTCTCTCAGCGATAGTGAAACTTCCACTGGACAAACAGTGCTCGCTACAGACAGGGGTGCAATCTCTCCTGCAGGGCCAGTCGCACCCCTTGAGGCGCCTCATGCACTTCCTAGGGAAGATGGTAGCAGCAATGGAAGCAGTTCCTTTTGCGCAGTTTCATCTGCGTCCATTACAATGGGACATTCTCCGCCAATGGGACGGGAAGTCGACGTCCCTCGACAGGGAGGTCTTCCTCTCTCAGGCAGCCAAGGAATCTCTCCGGTGGTGGCTTCTTCCCACCTCATTGTCAAAAGGAAAGTCGTTCCTACCCCCATCCTGGGCGGTGGTCACGACAGATGCGAGTCTAACAGGGTGGGGAGCAGTGTTTCTCCACCACAGGGCTCAAGGTACGTGGACTCGGAAAGAGTCCACCCTTCAGATCAATGTTCTGGAAATCAGAGCAGTCTATCTTGCCCTACAAGCCTTCCAACAGTGGCTGGAAGGCAAGCAGATCCGAATTCAGTCGGACAACTCCACAGCGGTGGCATACATCAACCACCAAGGGGGAACACGCAGTCGGCAAGCCTTCCAGGAAGTCCGGCGGATTCTGACGTGGGTGGAAGACACTGCATCCACCATATCCGCAGTTCACATCCCAGGCGTAGAAAACTGGGAAGCAGACTTTCTCAGTCGCCAGGGCATGGACGCAGGGGAATGGTCCCTTCACCCGGACGTGTTTCAGGAGATCTGTCGCCGCTGGGGGATGCCGGACGTCGACCTGATTGCGTCACGGCACAACAACAAAGTCCCGGTTTTCATGGCACGGTCTCACGATCACCGAGCTCTGGCGGCAGACGCCTTAGTTCAAGATTGGTCGCAGTTCCGGCTACCGTATGTGTTCCCACCTCTGGCATTGTTGCCCAGAGTGCTCCGCAAAATCAGGTCCGACTGCCGCCGCGCCATTCTCGTCGCTCCAGACTGGCCAAGGAGGTCGTGGTACCCGGATCTGTGGCACCTCACGGTAGGCCATCCGTGGGCACTACCAGACCGTCCAGACTTGCTGTCTCAAGGGCCGTTTTTCCATCTGAATTCTGCGTCCCTGAACCTGACTGTGTGGCCATTGAGTCCTGGATCCTAGCGGCCTCAGGTTTATCTCATGAAGTGGTTGCCACCATGAGACAGGCTAGGAAGCCATCCTCCGCCAAGATCTACCACAGGACGTGGAGGATATTCCTATCTTGGTGCTCTGCTCAGGGAGTTTCTCCCTGGCCTTTTGCATTGCCTACTTTTCTTTCCTTCCTGCAGTCTGGGTTGGAAAAAGGTTTGTCGCTTGGCTCCCTTAAAGGTCAAGTCTCCGCGCTATCCGTATTTTTTCAGAAACGCCTGGCGCGACTTCCTCAGGTACGCACGTTCCTGCAAGGGGTTTGTCATATCGTCCCCCCTTACAAGCGGCCGTTGGAGCCCTGGGACCTGAACAAGGTTCTAATTGCTCTCCAGAAGCCGCCTTTCGAGCCTATGAAGGAGGTTTCCCTTTCTCGTCTTTCACAGAAAGTGGCCTTTCTAGTGGCGGTCACGTCTCTTCGGAGAGTGTCCGAGCTGGCGGCGTTATCATGCAGATCTCCATTCCTGGTGTTTCACCAGGACAAGGTAGTTCTGCGTCCAATTCCAGAATTTCTTCCCAAGGTGGTATCTTCCTTTCATCTCAATCAAGATATCACTTTACCGTCTTTGTGTCCGCATCCAGTTCACCAATTTGAAAAGGGTTTGCATTTATTGGATCTGGTGAGAGCACTCAGGATCTACATTTCCCGCACGGCGTCTCTGCGCCGCTCGGATGCACTCTTTGTCCTTGTCGCTGGTCAGCGTAAAGGGTCGCAAGCTTCCAAATCCACCCTTGCGCGGTGGATCAAGGAACCAATTCTTCACACCTACCGTTCGGCTGGGCTTCCGATTCCATCAGGACTGAAGGCCCATTCTACCAGAGCCGTGGGTGCGTCCTGGGCATTACGGCACCAGGCTACGGCTCAGCAGGTGTGCCAGGCGGCTACCTGGTCGAGTCTGCACACTTTTACCAAGCATTATCAGGTGCATACCTACGCTTCGGCGGATGCCGGCCTAGGTAGACAAGTCCTTCAGGCGGCGGTGGCTCACCTGTAGGAAAGGGCTGTTTGACGGCCCTATCACGAGGTATTCTTTTACCCACCCAGGGACTGCTTTTGGACGTCCCAATTGTCTGGGTCTCCCAATTAGGAGCGACAAAGAAGAAGGGAATTTTGTTTACTTACCGTAAATTCCTTTTCTTCTAGCTCCAATTGGGAGACCCAGCACCCGCCCTGTTTTCTTAGGAAGTTTGTTTTTTTCGGGTGCACATGTTGTTCATGTTGAACAGTTCAGTTCTCCGAGGCTGTTTCTCGGGTTGAATTTGTATTTAAAACAGTTATTGGCTTTCCTCCTTCTTGCTTTTGCACTAAAACTGAGGAGCCCGTGATCCCACGGGGGGGTGTATAGCCAGAAGGGGAGGGGCCTTACACTTTTAAGTGTAATACTTTGTGTGGCCTCCGGAGGCAGTAGCTATACACCCAATTGTCTGGGTCTCCCAATTGGAGCTAGAAGAAAAGGAATTTACGGTAAGTAAACAAAATTCCCTTCTTTGTTTCTCTCACTGAGAGCAATCAATCATAGGCCATCTGTGACAGTTTGTAGAGAAAGGGGCAGAATAAATGTTGTTATAGCTAAAATTGTGTGAGGTTTGATAGGAACAATCCAATCTGGAGCCTTGCAATGTGACTGTGTACATACTGGGCATGCTCAGTAGCAAATCACGGAATCCAGCACTGGATTCTGTCGTGCAACGGATTACGGCTGAATCCTGCACCATAGACAACCATTATACCTCTTGACGGATTGTGGCGGAATCCGGCGCAGTGAGGTTTTTTTTGACGCTCCAAAAAACGTTAGTGTCAGTTCCTTCGGCCCGACTGTCAGTCATTCCATGACTGATCCGTCGCGCGGTGGATGCAACGCACGGCCATCAGTCGCGATCCGTCGTTAATACAAGTCTGGGGAAAAAACTACCGTAAATCCTGCAAAATATGTTGCAGGATACCGTATTTTCTCAAGGCAACGGATTGTGACTGATGGAAAAAGATTGAAGTGTGAAAGTAGCCTTAGAAAGATAAGGATGTGCCATCAGTCTTTCTCAGATTATGTGATGTGTTGGGTCCCAATCCTAGCACCCTACCTACCGATCAGCTATTTTCATCTTTGCCAGATATACCGTAAACAGTGAACCAAGCCCAACAGCACAGCTCCACTCATCTTGTGGCCGTCCTCCTGTACTGCCGTTCAGTCCCTACTCATTTTAGGTTGCTTTCACACTACGGTTTTTTAACATGCATCCTGAACGTTTTTTTGTTGCAAAAGCGGATCCAGTGCAAATACGTTTTATTTTCAATGCATTTGCAATGGACGCGTGTCAACATGCGTTGACATGCGTTTGCGTGCGTTATAGTGAGGATCCAGCGAGTTGCAGTATTTTAACATTTTTCAAAAACGCTACTTGTAGCATTTTTGAGCTGCGTCCAAATACTGCAGGATCACTGGATCCTGACTATACTCCACGCAAACACATGTGAACGCTGGCATGCTGATAGACCGGATCCTGTTGGGCAGAAACCAGCCTGGCGTGATCAGTTTGTCTGTCTCTCTTCTCTCTTCTCTCTCTCTTTCTCTCTGTCTTTGTCTCTCCCTCTCACCCCCTCTCTCATACTCACCGGCACGGTGCTGCACGGCTGTCACACTGCTCTGGCAGCTTCTCCTCTTTTTAAAATGCCGGCCGCTCATTATTCCATCTCGTATTCACTGCTTCCCAGCCCACTGGCGCCTATGTATGGTTGCATTCAGACAGTCCCCCACGATGAGTGACAGCTGTGTCACTGCAACCAATCACAGCCACCAGTGGGCGGGTCTATATCGTCCAGTCAAATAAATACGGTAATTAAAAAAAAAAGGCATGCGGTCCTCCCCCTTTTTTTATACCAGCCAAAGTAAAGCCACACAGCTGAAGGCTGGTATTCTCAGAATGAGGAGCCCCACGTTATGGGGAGCCCCCCAGCCTAAAAATATCAGCCAGCAGCCGCTAGGAATTGGCGCATCCATTAGATGTGCGCGTCCCGGGACTCTACCCGGCTCATCCCGAATTGCCCTGGTGCGGTGGCAATTGGGGTAATAAGTAGTTAATGGCGGCCCATAGCTGCCACCAAGTCCTAGGTTAATCATGGCAGGCATCTATGAGACACCCCCTATGATTAACCTGTAAGTGAAAGTAAATAAACACAAACACCGAAAAATCCTTTATTTGGAATAAAAAAACAAAAAAACCCACCCTCTTTCACCACTTTATTAAAATTCCCAAATACCCCTGCAGGTTCTGTGTAATCCATCCACACGAGGTCCCTTGACACTTTCAGCTCTGCTACATCGGAAGCTGACAGGAGCAGCAGTAGAACACCGCCGCTCCTGTGAGCTCCACGGAGCAACTGAAGTGAGTAGAGTTAAGTTATCAGTAGTGACGTCACTCAGGTAGTGCCGGTATCTGTGCGGTGATGATAGGGACGGTAGTGTTTTCGTGTGTGCAGTGATGATGGGGCAGTAGTGCCTGCGTGTGTGCAGTGATGATGGGGGTGGTAGTGCCTGTGTGTGTGTGCGGTGATGATGGGGGCGGTAGTGCCTGCGTGTGTAAGGTGATGATGGGGGCGGTAGTGCCTGCATGTGTGCGGTGATGATAGGGCGGTAGTGCCGGTGTGTGCGGTGATGATGGGGGCGGTAGTGCCGGTGTTTGCGGTGATGATGGGGGCCGTAGTGTCTCTCTCTTCTTTTTCTCTCTCTTTTTTTTTTTTTTTTTTTTTTTCTCTTTTTCACTTTTTTTTTTCCTGTTTCTTTTTTTTTTCTCTCTCTCTCTTTCTCCATCTCAATTTCCAGTCTATCACATTCAGTTCCCCTCACTCCCGGTCACATGACTCCGATACTCGCCCATAATTTCAAGTGACAGGATCCTGTAAAATGACACTTGCTTTTGCATGCGTTTCTCTTTGGAAAAACAGGATCTGCTTTTGCAGCAAAAAAAACATTCAGGATGCATGTTAAAAAAACGTAGTGTGAAAGCAGCCTTAGGCTCCTTTCACATTGCGCTTTGCCTTACGTTAACAGGTCCCGTCGGGGCATCCTTCCGAACCGCCCCTCCCCCACTCTGTAAACCGGGTTTCGGATGCATTGACTGTAATGGAGCACACTACGTTAGCGTTAGTGCTCTGTTTAGTACCATTTTTGCACATATACATTTTCTGCAGACGGACACCCGAACGTAGTCGACTACGTTCTGATGTCCGTCTGTAGAAACGTATATGTAGTAACTGATGACATTTCCAGGCGCTAAGTCATCAGTATAATAAACCTGGACAACCTCCTTAATGGACGCCCTTTAAACACAGTTCATGCACACTTTATATTTTTAGTGATTATGGATTCTCAGATTGACGCTCCTTTCACACGTGCTAAGTATAACAACTACCCCACCGCCCATTTTGTTTGACATCTAATTATTTTGGAAAAGACTCGCTCTTTTTAGGAAGAGGAATTGCAACATAGCTTACAATAAAGTAAAAACATTATTAAAATAATGTGATGATAAAGGGATAGAAGGCATACATAGGTGTGACCTCTCTCTGCTGGATGTGATCAGGGTTTCAGCTTCTGAATGTAAACAATGGATCATTCCTGAAAACGTCTAAGATCTTAAGGATTTGTACCGTTTTTAATTACACGACGATTACAATTTATTTACAAACAAAACCGAAAAACCTTTAACATTTTCTTCTGGAGCAATATCCATAGAAGGGGAGGGGGATGTGGGAGGATTTATTCTCCTAAATACCTCCGTGAAGATTCTCCATAGTCACTGGATCCACTTATTTTTTTTTTTATTTACTTTTTTTTCACTCTGTTCAACAATGAAGAAACTAATGAAATTCACGTGAAAATTAGTTGTGCACACATATTTTAACAGTGGGTGTCAGAGGACTTAACATTGCCCAGAGGTCCCCCCAGAATAAGATGAGCGTCATTCTCCAACATACTTGAATTGTGTCCTGCATTCTGGTACAGGGTGATGAGGTGCCAGAGTAGAGTCCCAATCCGTCCATAGTAGTAGCAATAAAATCCGACACAACAGTAGATGCTTTACAAGATTGTGAATTTATTTACAACCAGGAAAAGTCTGTGGAAAACAATTCATTGACGTTTCGGTCAATTATACACCTTAATCAGAAACACGCGGTGTTGCTGTGGATTGTAGTGAGTATATCTAAAGGTACCGTCACACATAATGAGATCGCTAGCGAGATTGCAGCTAAGTCACGGTTTCTGTGACGCAGTAGCGATCCCGTTAGCGATCTTATGTGTGACACCTACCAGCGATCAGGCCCCTGCTGTGATGTCGCTGGTCGTTGCAGAATGGTCCAGGCCATTTTCTTCAAAGGTGATGTCCTGCTGGGCAGGACACATCGCTGTGTTTGACACTGTGTGACAGGGTCACAGTGACTGCTGAGATCATTATACAGGTCGCTACTGCAACCTGTATTGTTCCTCCATCGTTGGTAAGATCGGACTGTGTGACATCTCACCTGCGACCTCCCAGCGACTTACCTGCGATCCCTATCAGGTGGCATCGTTTTCGGGATCGCTGATAAGTCGTTGTTTGTGACTGGGCCTTAATTCTCAGTGGTATTAATGGCAGTAGGGCGGAGTGTGCAAGCTGTGTGGACCTGTGATCTGCAGTGAGGTATTGTGACATAGTCACAGAAGAAGCACTTTTTCGGTGATTGACTATGTCACCATACTCCACCTCAGATCACCTAGGTCCACACAGCTTGCACAGTCCGCCCTACCGCCATTGATCCCTCTGTGAGGTAGATATACTCACTACAATCCACAGCAATACCGCGTGTTTCTGATGAAGGTGTAGAATTGACCAAAACTGCAATGAGATGTTTTTCACGGACTGTTCATAGTTGTAAAGTATCCCATAGTGTGCCGGGTTTTATTATTACTACTATCCTCCAACACAATGTGATGTCTATGGCTGCCTCAGGGCATAATGTGGGATCAGCAAGGGCCTTACTGTAATCTGGAAGCAATAATAGCAACTACGGGAGAATTTCTCTCCAATCTAATGTAACGGATGTAACTGCATATGTTGCCACATTTTCACTGGATATGTAGACATAATACCTTGTTTCGCACGACTCTGTTGCTATGAATGGTAAAGGAATGTATTTCTCTTTATTTCAGGTGCGTTTCTATGAAGCGCTTCATCCGCTAAAAAATAAAATAAGTGACCTCCAAATGAAGAATGAGAAGCAGTGTGACGAGGAGCATGGACACAAGCAGCAGCTGAAGGGTCTGCTCGAGGTGCGTTATTGGGCGGTCACAGGGTATAGCCAGGTTTACCACTCTGTGAGGTGTCTCTACTATGTGTTGTAGATTGGCATGAAGCAGCTCCCATGGTGGTCGTCCACCTCTCACATGCTTCTGACATTATGCAGACCCCTCTGTTTGATTCTGTATTTTCTTTTGCATTGCAGGATTTTAGCAATGCAAAGTAGATGTTGTCAGGCTGCTTCTGTTTTAGTACATCCTCGGATTTATTTCTCTTGGTGGGTAATGCTGACCTATGGCTTGGTCAATATTTGCCTTATGAACATGGAAACGGCAGAAGATAAATCTAGCCAAGCATGTTTTTCAACTTCTTCCAGATGTTTTGTCCCGTGCGTGTGTTTGGTATATTTAGCTCTCTTTTCATTGTAAAGGTCACATGTTGCAGGTATGTGAGGTGTCATTCTCGGCACCACCATTGTAAAGCGATTAACCTGCCTTTACTATTGTGTGTGTGTGTGATTATTTTTTTTTATATATATATATATATATATATATATATATATATATATATACACACATACATACATACATACATACATACATACATACATACATACATACATACAGTCAGGGCCAGAAATATTTGGACAGTGACACAAGTTTTGTTATTTTAGCTGTTTACAAAAACATGTTCAGAAATTCAGCCCATATTATATATATAATTGTAAGTGCACACTCCCAGCTGCAATATGAGAGTTTTCACATCCAAATCGGAGAAAGGGTTTAGGAATCATAGCTCTGTAATGCATAGCCTCCTCTTTTTCAAGGGACCAAAAGTAATTGGACAAGGGACTCTAAGGGCTGCAATTAACTCTGAAGGCGTCTCCCTCGTTAACCTGTAATCAATGAAGTAGTTAAAAGGTCTGGGGTTGATGACAGGTGTGTGGTTTTGCATTTGGAAGCTGTTGCTGTGACCAGACAAAATGCGGTCTAAGGAACTCTCAATTGAGGTGAAGCAGAACATCCTGAGGCTGAAAAAAAAGAAAAAATCCATCAGAGAGATAGCAGACATGCTTGGAGTAGCAAAATCAACAGTCGTGTACATTCTGAGAAAAAAGGAATTGACTGGTGAGCTTGGGAACTCAAAAAGGCCTGGGCGTCCACGGATGACAACAGTGGTGGATGATCGCCGCATACTTTCTTTGGTGAAGAAGAACCCGTTCACAACATCAACTGAAGTCCAGAACACTCTCAGTGAAGTAGGTGTATCTGTCTCTAAGTCAACAGTAAAGAGAAGACTCCATGAAAGTAAATACATAGGGTTCACATCTAGATGCAAACCATTCATCAATTCCAAAAATAGACAGGCCAGAGTTAAATTTGCTGAAAAACACCTCATGAAGCCAGCTCAGTTCTGGAAAAGTATTCTATGGACAGATGAGACAAAGATCAACCTGTGCCAGAATGATGGGAAGAAAAAAGTTTGGAGAAGAAAGGGAACGGCACATGATCAAAGGCACACCACATCCTCTGTAAAACATGGTAGAGGCAACGTGATGGCATGGGCATGCATGGCTTTCAATGGCACTGGGTCACTTGTGTTTATTGATGACATAACAGCAGACAAGAGTAGCCGGATGAATTCTGAAGTGTACCGGGATATACTTTCAGCCCAGATTCAGCCAAATGCCGCAAAGTTGATCGGACGGCGCTTCATAGTACAGATGGACAATGACCCCAAGCATACAGCCAAAGCTACCCAGGAGTTCATGAGTGCAAAAAAGTGGAACATTCTGCAATGGCCAAGTCAATCACCAGATCTTAACCCAATTGAGCATGCATTTCACTTGCTCAAATCCAGACTTAAGACGGAAAGACCCACAAACAAGCAAGACCTGAAGGCTGCGGCTGTAAAGGCCTGGCAAAGCATTAAGAAGGAGGAAACCCAGCGTTTGGTGATGTCCATGGGTTCCAGACTTAAGGCAGTGATTGCCTCCAAAGGATTCGCAACAAAATATTGAAAATAAAAATATTTTGTTTGGGTTTGGTTTATTTGTCCAATTACTTTTGACCTCCTAAAATGTGGAGTGTTTGTAAAGAAATGTGTACAATTCCTACAATTTCTATCAGATATTTTTGTTCAAACCTTCAAATTAAACGTTACAATCTGCACTTGAATTCTGTTGTAGAGGTTTCATTTCAAATCCAATGTGGTGGCATGCAGAGCCCAACTCGCGAAAATTGTCACTGTCGAAATATTTCTGGACCTAACTGTATGTATATATATGTGTGTGTGTGTATGTATGTATGTATGTATGTATATATATATATAATATATATATATATATATATATATATATATATATTTGCCTTATTCTGTCTGTCTGTCTGTCTGTCTGTCATGCTCCAAAATTGTGTCCTTACGGTGACACAAAGCTGATTGGCCGCTGGGCTCGCCATGGCCCCGCCCCCCCCCACGGATTGGCCTCTCGCCCCGGCTCTCTGCAGGCCCCGCCCCCCTCACGCAATTCACGCTCGCTCTTGCCCAACTGACACGTAGCTCCGACTCCCAGGTGAGTACACACACACACATCAGATCACACTCACTCTCACACACACCTCACACATCACATCCACACACTCACAACATCCTGGGATATCGCTTGCTTCTACACCGGCTCCGTCACGATCCCAGCAGCGCCAGACATAACCTTGCGATGCTGGGATCTTCACGGAGCCCGTGAACGCTGTTAACCATTATACACATCGGGTAACTAAGGTCCCTTGGTTACCCGATGTGTATCATAGTTAACAGTGTACACCGGCTCACACTCACTCTCACACACACCTCACACATACATCACATCGCATCCACACACTCACAGCATCCGGCGATATCGCTTGCTTCTCGGCGGCGATACTGTGCTGTTGTGACCTTCCAGGACCTGTCGGAGGATCACATGGCCAGAAGCATGTGGTATCTCCGGATGTTGTGAGTATGAGCGCGTATGTGCAATATCGTCAATGTGTGTGTGCGTGAGTGTATGCGATCGGGTGTGTGTGGGTGTGTGTGAGTGTATGCGATCGGGTGTGTGAGTGTCGGCAGAGGAGCATGGCGTGCTGGAGGAGGCTGGGAGGAGAGAGGCTGATCCTGGGGAAGGCTGGGATGGAGAGGCTGATGCTGGGGACAGAGAGGCTGATGCTGGGGACAGAGAGGCTGATGCTGGGGACAGAGAGGCTGATGCTGGGGACAGAGAGGCTGATGCTGGGGACAGAGAGGCTGATGCTGGGGACAGAGAGGCTGATGCTGGGGACAGAGAGGCTGATGCTGCGGGGAGAGAGGCTGATGCTGCGGGCAGAGAGGCTGATGCTGGCGCAGCATGGCGGATAGAGCACGTTTGGGAGTGCGCAGCATGGCGGATGGAGCACGTTTGGGAGTGCGCAGCATGGCGGATGGAGCACGTTTGGGAGTGCGCAGCATGGCGGATGTAGCACGTTTGGGAGTGCGCAGCATGGCGGATGGAGCACGTTTGGGAGTGCGCAGCATGGCGGATGGAGCACGTTTGGGAGTGCGCAGCATGGCGGATGGAGCACGTTTGGGAGTGCGCAGCATGGCGGATGGAGCACGTTTGGGAGTGCGCAGCATGGGGGATGCAGCACGATGGGGAGTGCGGAGTATGGAGGATGGAGCACGTTTGGGAGTGCGGAGTATGGCGGATGGAGCACGTTTGGGAGTGCGCAGCATGGCGGATGGACCACGTTTGGAAGTGCGCAGCATGGCGGATGGAGCACGTTTGGGAGTGCGCAGCATGGGAGATGGAGCACGATGGGGGGTGCGCAGCATAGGGGATGGAGCACGATGGGGAGTGCGCTGCATGGGGGATGGAGCACGATGGGGAGTGCACACCTCCCCCCAACACACATACACACACGCGCGCGCACTGCACAACACACCACACACACACACACACACACACACCACACACCACACACACACACACACACACAC